>NC_059461.1:741988-1041988 GCF_905237065.1 Salmo salar | reverse complement strand
AATCTTAGCCCTGTATTGACGCTTTGACTGTTTGATGGTTCGTCGCAGGGCATAGCAGGAATTCTTATAAACTTCCGGGTTAGAGTCCCGCACCTTGAAAGCGGCAGCTCTACCCTTTAGCTTGGTGCAAATGTTGCCTGTAATCCATGGCTTCTGGTTGGGGTATGTACGTACTGTGGGGAAAACGTCCTCGATGCACTTATTGATAAAGTGACTGATGTGGTGTACTCCTCAATGCCATCGGAAGAATCCCGGAACGTGTTCCAGTCTGTGATAGTAAAACAGTCCAGTCCTAAAACAGTCCACTTTTTTATAGGCCGAGTCACCGGTGCTTCCTGCTTTAATTTTTGCTTGTAAGCAGGAATAAGGAGTATAGAGTTGTGGTCGGATTTACCAAATGGAGGGCGAGGGAGAGCTTTGTACGCATCTCTGTGTGTGGAGTACAGGTGATCTACAATTTTTTCCCCTCTGGTTGCACATTTAACATGTTGATAGAAATTAGGTAGAACTCATTTAAGTTTCCCTGCGTTAAAGTCTCCGGCCACTAGGAGCGCCGCCTCTGGGTGAGTGGTTTCCTGTTTGCTTATTTCCTTATACAGCTGACTGAGTGCTGTCTTAGTGCCAGCATCCGTCTGTGGTGGTAAATAAACAGCTTAGAAAAGTATAGCTGAAAACTCTAGGCAAGTAGTGTGGCCTGCAATTTATCACAAGATACTCTACTTCAGGCGAGCAAAATCTAGACTTCCTTAGATTTCGTGCACCAGCTGTTGTTTACAAATATGCACAGACCGTCCCCCCTCGTTTTACCGGAGTGTGCTGTTCTATCTTGTCGGTGCAGCGTATATCCCGCTAGCTGAATATCCATGTCATCATTCAGCCACGATTCTGTGAAACATAGGATATTACAGTTTTTGATTTCCCGTTGGTAGGATATTTGTGATCGTACCTCGTCTAATTTATTGTCCAGTGATTGCACGTTGGCGAGTAATATTGACGGTAAGCTTTCCCACTCGCCTTCTGCGGATCCTCACGAGGCATCCCGCTCTGTGTCCTCTGTACCTGCTTCTCTTCCTCTTGCAAATAACTGGAATGTTGGCCTTGTCGGGTGTACGGAGAATGTCCTGTGCGTCCTGCTTGTTGAAGACAAAATCTTCGTCTAATGCAAGGTAAATGATCGCTGTCCTGATATCCAGAAGCTCTTTTTTGCCATAAGATACGGTGGCAGAAACATTATGTACAAAATAAGTTACAAATAACGCAAAAAAACCACATAATAGCGCAATTGGTTGGGCGCCCGTAAAACTGCTGCCATTTCTTCCGGCGCCATTTTCAGATTTGGGGGAATCCCCTTGGCCATCTTTGAGGTCGGTCCAAACAATTAGCTAAGCAAGTGTACAATTCTGTTCGCTCTGGGGCCTGAAACACCCCATAATTCAATTTGCGATGATTGCACATCCACTAAGAAAAGTCAGCCAAAACTTAAAACCAACATCAATATGGAGAAGTCAACATACACGTGTAAGTAAAAACGAATGTAAATAAGTTCGAAATTGTGCTACAAATGCACATGACGGCACAAACACATATCGTAAAAGTAATGATAGTTCGATTTACCTGATATTGTCAGGTGGCTAGTATTCGATGATGCGGATGTGTTGTCTTCTAGCCAAGATACGAAATGCAATCATAATTGACTGTAGCGCATATAAAGCACACACAACAGCTACCGGTGGTTCCATGATGACTGAAAACACAACCGTGGGACGAACGAGTGACGAATATCCTGGCAAGAGCTGTCCATTTAAAATGTATTGATTCTTCCCTCACCCTGCAAGTGTCAACTCATCATACGTCATGATACGTCATCAGAAGTGTCCACTTAATTTTAGGGCTAAGGGGAGATAGTGTGTCTTTTCTGTATTTGGAATGCAGCCTAAGTTTGATTGGTTCCACTCAGGGTGACAGTTACTCAGGATTCCCCGGTGAGCGAGGGTATCCAGGTTATGATGGGCCAAAGGGGCTTGCTGGACCCGTCGGCCCCCCAGGACCTGATGTGATTGGGGCAGTGGGGGAACGGGGACTCCCAGGTGACCAGGGACCTCCAGGATTCAGGGGATCTCCTGGGCTCAAAGGAGTCAGGGGTAAGGAGCTTGTCAGTGTGTGTGAAACACAAAGACAGATCAGGGTTGGAAATCAGCATTCATTACTCTTGGTCATAAATTACCTATTTATTAGTTATTTTTGTGTATGTATTATTACACTTTTAAAACATTATGCAAGACATCCTGTTTGTCCTCCTCACCCTACCCAATGCCGCCTCTCTCTTGTGCAGGTGACACCCTACCCTGCATACCCAGTAACCCTGGTGCCCCAGGACAGAAAGGCGATTCCGGATGCCCAGGTAAAACTTATAAGAAAGTATAACTTTCTTATTGTGGTAATGTTTCAGCATTTCGGCATGCCTACAGGCCTACTGTCTTTGAATAAATAAATGAATTGTATTTGACAATAAAAAATCCACAAAGTTGCCTCAGCCATGTGAATATAACAATACACACATAAAGAATTATCATGGGTAAACACCATTTTTATTTAACCTTTATTTAAGCAGGGAGTCATGATGAGACCACAGCGTCTTTTGCAGATGAGCCCAGCATGAACACGCTACTAAACAACAATTACTCTATACATACACTACCGTTCAAAAGTTTGTGGTCACTTAGACATGTCCTTGTTTTTGAAAGAAAAGCACATTTTTTTGGTCTATTAAAATAACATCAAATTGATCAAAAATACTGTGTAGACATTGTTTATGTTGTAAATGACTATTGTAGCTGGAAACGGCTGATTTTTTTATGGAGTATCTACATAGGCGTACAGAGGCCCATTATCAGCAACCATCACTCCTGTGTTCCAATAGCACATTGTGTTAGCTAATCCAAGTTGATCATTTTTTAAAGGCTAATTGAGCATTACAAAATTATTTTGCAATTATGTTAGCACAGCTGAAAACTGTTGTTTTGCTTAAAGAAGCAATACAACTGGCCTTCTTTAGACTAGTTGAGTATTTGGAGCATCAGCATTTGTGGGTTCGATTACAGGCTCAAAATAGCCAGAAACAAAGACTTTCTTCTGAAACTCATCAGTCTATTCTTGTTCTGAAAAATTAGAGCTATTCGATGCGAGAAATTACTAAGAAACTGAAGATCTCCTACAACGCTAGGTACCACTCCCTTCACAGAACAGCGCAAACTGGCTCTAACCAGAATAGAAACAGGAGTGGGAGGCCTCGGTGCACAACTGAGCAAGAGGACAAGTACATTAGAGTGTCTAGTTTGAGAAACAGACGCCTCACAAGTCCCCAACTGGCAGCTTCATTAAATAGTACCCGCAAAATACCAGTCTCAACGTCAACAGTGAAGAGGCGACTCCGTGATGCTGGCCTTCTTGGCAGAGTTCCTCTGTCCAGTATTTGTGTTCTTTTGCCCATCTTAATCTTTTCTTTTTATTGGCCAGTCTGAGATATGTTTTTTTCTTTGCAACTCTGCCTAGAAGGCCAGCATCCCGGAGTCGCCTCTTCACTGTTGATGTTGAGACTGGAGTTTTGCTGGTACTATTTAATGAAGCTGCCAGTTGAGGACTTGTGAGGCGTCTGTTTCTCAAACTAGCAGGGGTTGGGCAAAAATAATTCATCAGAGTTATTTCATTGTGATAATCTTTTCACGTGTTCTAATAGTGAGCAAAGAGAAATGTGCCAGATTGAATGGTACAGGTTGAATGGTATGGGTTGAGTATGCCAGTTGAATATACACTTAATTTATAATAACAGGCACTAACTCTCAAAACAGGTTGGCACTGAACATGTTGTGACACTTTTCTCCTTTTTTGTCTAGGGCTGAACGGAGAGTCAGGACCCCCCGGGTATCTTGGAGCTTTGGGCCCGGACGGGGTGAAGGGAGAGAAAGGAGACTTTGGGCTGTCTGGCCCACCTGGACCCATAGGTAGAAATATGATTAAAAAAATGTACCATTAGAGAATATTACTGCCTGATTAAGTGCCTTCTCTCCATTCTGCTTTACTCACTAGAGATTGAGGCTTTACAATGGGGACAAACATATCACAAATAGGGGGTGCTTATATTTTTACAAGTGTTTTTTGTATATCCCTGAGACACCTTCGGAGGATGGGGTCCCAGCTAGGGATGTGACATTATTGACACCGACCCTGGAGCAATTAGAGTTAAGTGCCTTGCTCAAGGGCACAGCGGCAGATTCCTCACATAGTTGGCTCAGGGATTCGAACTAACGACCTTTTCGGTTACTGGCCCAACCGCTAGGTTACCTGTCGTCCAATTTTTTTTATAGGGGGTAGATCAGCTTTAAAATTCAGATAAAATGTGGCTTCCATCAGTGTAATTGTCTGCATCATTTCCAATCCCCCCTTTACAGTGCATTCGGGAAAGTATTCAGACCCTTTACCTTTTTCCAGATTTTGTTACATTACAGCCTTATTCTAAAATGGATTAAATAAAAATTAGTGTCATCAATCTATACACAATACCCCATAATGACAAAGCGGAAACAGGTTTTTAGAAATGTTTGCAAATGTATTAAAAACAGAAATACCTTATTTGCATAAGTATTCATGCCCTTTGCTATGAGACTCGAAATTGAGCTCAGGTGCATCCTGTTTCGATTGATGATCCTTGATGTTTCTAAAACTTGATTGGAGTCCACCTGTGGTAAATTAAATTGATTGGACATGATTTGGAAAGGCATACACCTGTCTATATAAAGTTCCACATTTGACAGTGCATGTCAGAGCAAAAACCAAGTACTGATGTCACGGTTGTCGTAGGGTAAAGACCAAGACGCAGCGGAAAAAATATATACTCATCTTCTTTTTATTTGGTGAAGAAAGAAAACACGAATACGTATACAGAAAAACACAAACGAACTGGACAGTCTTGTCAGGCACACAGCTAAACAAGCACAATCTCCAACAAAAACCCATGAAAAACAAACTCCTAATTATAGGACCCTCAATCAGAGGCAACAATAACCAGCTGCCTCCAATTGAATTTCCAACCCCAATTAACTACACATAGAAATACAAAAGACTAGATAGAACATAGACTAACAAACCCCGAACCACATAAACCAAACACCCCTCTACCTAAATACATAGCCCAAACCACATGAAACAAACACCCCCTGCCACGTCCTGACCAAACTCTAATAACAAATAACCCCTATTACTGGTCAGGACGTGACAGTACCCCCCCCCCAAAGGTGCAGACCCCGGATGCTCCTCACACAAATAACCAAAAATAACCCCCAAAAAATTTATCCCAAATCTAAAGGGAGGGAAGGGAGGGTGGCTGCCGTCACCGACGTCTCCTGTGCTACACCCCCCCTCCCCAAACCTCCTACAGTGGAGGTGGCTTAGGCTCAGGCCTTAATCCCCTTCCGGACCAAACCACCCCCACTGCATACCTCTGCCTGAGGCCAGTCACTGAAGACCCTGGACTGGGCTCTGGGAGCTCTGGACTGTAGGGCGACTCTAGGAGCTCTGGACTGTAGGCAGACTCTAGGAGCTCTGGACTGTAGGCAGACTCTAGGAGCTCTGGACTGTAGGCAGACTCACTCGGTTCCGGACTGTAGGCAGACTCACTCGGTTCCGGACTGTAGGCAGACTCACTCGGTTCCGGACTGTAGGCCCTCTCACTCGGTGCCGGACTGTAGGCCGTCTCTCTCGGTGCCGGACTGTAGGCCGTCTCACTCGGTTCCGGACAGTAGGCAGTCTCACTCGGTTCCGGACAGTAGGCCGTCTCACTCGGTTCCGGACAGTAGGCCGTCTCACTCGGTTCCGGACAGTAGGCCGTCTCACTCGGTTCCGGACTAGACACTGTTGCCGGACACTCTGGACGAGGTACTGTTGCCGGACACTCTGGACGAGGTACTGTTGCCGGACACTCTGGACGAGGTACTGTTGCCGGACACTCTGGACTGGGACTGGGCTGATGCACTGGAAGCCTAATGCGTGGGGCTGGTAGTGGAAGTACCAGACTGGGGACACGCACCTCAGGGCTAGTGCGGGGAGCAGGAACAGTACGAGTTGGACTGGGCTGACGCACTGGAAGCCTGGTGCGTGGTGCTGGTTTAGGGGACGCCAGACTACACACCTCAGGGTCAGCACGAGAAGCAAGAACTGGATCCCATGGGACATGGGTAAGCACTGGAGGTCTGGAGCGCACCTCATGCACAACCCGTCCTGGCTGGATGGAAATAGCAGCCCTGCACAGACGGAGTGCTGGTACAGGGCGAACTGGGCTGTGCAGAGGCCTGATGGTTGCCGTGCGTAGAGCAGGCGTAGGGTAGCCTGGGCCTAGGAGGCGCACTGGTGGCCAGATGCGTTGTGCAGGCATCCTCCTTCCAGGCTGGATGCCTACTCTAGCACGGCACTTGCGAGGGGCTGGGATCGCTCGCACCGGACTGTGCGTGCGCATAGGTGAGATCGTGCGCACTTCCGCATACTCCGGCGCTCTCCCCTCCAGTTGCTTCCCATAATAAGCACGGGGAGCTGGCTTAGGGCTCACCCTTGGCCCAGCCAAACTACCCGTGTGCCCTCCAAAAAAATATTATTGGGTGTGCCTCTCATGCGTTCCCATCGGCGCGTACACAGCTTCATACCAGCGCCTCTCCGCCTTGGCTGCCTCTATCTCCTCCGATGGGCGACGATATTCCCCAGCCTGGTGCCAAGGTCCAGCCCCGTCCAGAATTTCCTCCCATGTCCATGATTCTACTGGGCAATGTTGCTGCTCCCTTCTCCGCTGCTTGGTCCGTGGGAGATTCTGTCACGGTTGTCGTAGGGTAAAGACCAAGACGCAGCGGGAAAATATATACTCATCTTCTTTTTATTTGGTGAAGAAGGAAAACACGAATACGTATACAGAAAAACACAAACGAACTGGACAGTCTTGTCAGGCACACAGCTAAACAAGCACAATCTCCCACAAAAACCCATGAAAAACAAACTCCTAATTATAGGACCCTCAATCAGAGGCAACAATAACCAGCTGCCTCCAATTTAATTTCCAACCCCAATTAACTACACATAGAAATACAAAAGACTAGATAGAACATAGAAAATATACTAACATAGAACATAGACTAACAAACCCCGAACCACATAAACCAAACACCCCTCTACCTAAATACATAGCCCAAACCACATGAAACAAACACCCCCTGCCACGTCCTGACCAAACTATAATAACATATAATCCCTATTACTGGTCAGGACGTGACAACTGATGTCGAAGGAATTGTCCATAGAGCTCTGAGACAGGATTGTGTCGAGGCACCGATCTGGGGAAGTGTACCAAAAAATGTCTGCAGCATTGACGGTCCCCAAGAACACAGTTGCCTCCATCATTTTTAAATGGAAGAAGTTTGGAACCACCAAGACTCTTCCTAGAGCTGGCCGCCCAGGCAAACTGAGCAATCGGGGGAAATGGCCTTGGTCAGGGAGGTGACCAAGAACCCGATGGTCACTCTGACAGAGCTCTAGCATTCCTCTGTGGAGATGGGAGAACCTTCCAGAAGGACAACCATTTCTGCAGTACTCCACCAATCAGGTGTTTATGGTAGAGTGGCCAGACGGAAGCCACTCCTCATTAAAAAGTACATGACAGCCTGCTTGGAGTTTGCCAGAAGGCACCTAAAAGACTCTCAGACCATAAGAAACAAGATTCTCTGGTCTGATGAAACCAAGATTGAACTCTTTGGCCTGAATGCCAAGCGTCACATCTGGAAGAAACCTGGCACCATCCCTACAGTGAAGCATGGTGGTGGCAGCATCATGCTATGGGGATGTTTTTCAGCGGCAAAGACTGGGAGACTATTTAGGACCGAGGGAAATATGAACGGAGCCGAGTACAGAGAGATCCTTGATGAAAACCTGCTCCAGAGTACTCAGGACCTCAGACTGCGGTGAAGGTTCAACTTCCAACAGGACAATGACCCTAAGCACACAGCAAAGACAATGCAGGAGTGGCTTTGGGACAAGTCTCTGAATGTCCTTGAGTAGCCCAACCAGATCCTGGACTTGAACCTGATTGAACATCTCTTGAGAGACCTGAAAATAGCTGTATAGCAATGCTCCCAATCCAACCTGACAGAGCATGAGAGGATCTGCAGAGAAGAATGGGAGAAACTCCCCAAAAACAGGTGTGCCAAACTTGTAGCATCATACCCAAGAAGACTCGAGGCTGTAATCGCTGCCAAAGGTGCTTCAACAAAGTACTGAGAAAAGGGTCTGAATACTTATGTAAATGTATTGTTTTTAATAAATTTGCAAACAAAAAAACAAAAAAAAAGTTTTTGCTTTGTCCATTATGGGGTATTGTGTGTACATTGAGTAGGGAAAATAACAATTTAATCAATTTTAGAATAAGGCTGTAACATAACAAAATGTGGAAAAAGTCAAGGGGTCTGAATACTTTCTGAATGCTTTGTAAATAGGCCCATTTAATTATGTCTGCCTTGCCATTCCAAATACATTTTTGAGTTTGCTAACATAATTTAAAAACAAGTCACTAAGTGTAGGCAAGGCCATAAGCAAATAGGTAAACTAGGAAATGACTAAAGAGTTGATGATGGGGATTTTTTGCACAAATAGACAGGTATTTTCCTTTCCTTGGTAGCAAGATCTTATTTCTATTAAAATGTATTGTAGTGAGAGAATTTCTTTATTTTTGGGATATGAATATGTCCACTTGACCATTTTATTGGTAATCTACACGCTAATGTAAAAGTTTTTTTGGGGGGGATCCAATAGGTAATATAGTACACATCATAATTTGGTTGTAACCCAGAGAGGTTAGAAAAATGATCTAACTCCTCTATGAGGCTGTGGAGGGATCGAAATTGTGGATTTAAACGAAAACATGAATCATCAACGTACAATGACACCTTTGTTTTTAAACCTTGGATTTCTATCCCCTTGATATTATTGTTGGCTCTGATATGAATAGCTAACATTTCGATGGCCATAAAAAATAGATATGCTGATAGGGGACAACTTTGTTTTACTCATCTTGACAGTTTAATACTTTCTGAGAAGTAGCCATTATTTACTATATTACACCTAGAGTTACTGTACATACCTTTAACCCATTGTGTAAGAGATTTTCCTAAATTGAAATATTCCAGGCCTTTATATATAAAATCCAGTCGTACTAGCTATGAATACCAGGCCTGGTTCCCCAGATTTTTCATAGTGTTCTATTGTTTCCAGTACTTGACTTATATTATCGCCAATGTATCGTCCATGTAAAAAAGCTGTCTGATTAGGATGAAAAATATCCGACAATCCGTTTTTAATTCTATGCAGTATGCTAGACAGAGAGTGTTTCATCTTATCTTATAACCCTAACCCCCACTGGTTAAGACCGTTGGAGTACCTCTGCCCGGAATGTTGGCAGTCAATCTTTTTTTGTGCTCACCCAGAATTTGGTCATCAGCCTAGTAATAATACTTCAGACCAAAAGTTGGCAATAGTGTTGCTTTCTTAAAGGACCAATGCAGCTGTTGTTTTTTTTAAATCTCAATACAATATAAATTCTGGGAGTACCAAGGCAGGATTTGGCTCTATGCCTTATGGTGAGCTCGGCTCCATGCTCACCATCCCTACCTGTTCAAGTGCTACTATTCAAGTGCTTTGATCAGGAAAACAATTCCAAAGTTAATTTGTTAGTAATTTGTCCAGCAGAGGTCTATGTTTTGAAAGCAACTTGGCATTGAGGAAAGCACTGAGACCATGGCGGGGATGAGTGGGATATTGCATATGAAACACAGGATTTCATGAAACGTTATATAAGCTTCTGGTCTTTGTTTGGATCAGACTGCTCTGCAATTTTGACACAAGCCTTGATGTGTCGGTGTCTTGCATAACATTACTAGTATCGCCGTAATTTGCTAGCTAGCACAACATACTGTATATACTGGTTTAATATTAATGTTACTAGCTAAAGTGGCTAGATAGCTAGCTTATGGAGGAAACATTTAGTGTTCAGCATTGTGTGCACTTGCTGCACTTACCATCCCATTCATTTCATATGAAGTATGACTGGCTCAGCTAGCAAGCTAACGTAAGCTAGATAGCTTATGGGGATTTTTGTGCACGTATCAATATAATATAATATAATGTTCTGTCAAGCACAAAACTCCTTAGCTAGATGTAAAATATGGAACCAATATGTAACTAAGACTTGGTCTAGATTTATTTATTTTTTTTCAGAGGTTTTATGCAGATTTATTGTTTTAGTTTAAGATCAATTCTGGCAGTGGCGCAGATGAAAGGGGGTGGATGTCACCGGGAAAAGTACCCTATTTTCTTCTTCTCGTTGTTGCTCCTTTCATGCTTTCTGATTAGCTCAAAGTCAAGTTGACAACCAGGCTGATTCTACATTGAAACCAGTTGTTCTAGCAAGTGAAGGAATGGCCCTCTACCGTGCAGGCCAACAATCTTGGTGGTGTGTTCGTACCTTAAGACACTGTGCTTTGTTGTATGTAACATTCCACACAACAATATAAGTTAATTTAATTGAATTAAAGCTTACACTAGATACATGTTCTCTCTTTCCCTACCCCAGGCTCAGTGGGGTGTGTTGGAGACTCTGGAGAGGCTGGTGCTGAGGGTCTGAGCTACGACGGAGCTGCCGGCTCTCCTGGCTTCCGAGGGTTTCCAGGACTGAAGGGCCCATTAGGGGACTCTGTCCCTGGTGCTCCAGGACCTATGGGCCTCAAGGGCGTAGTGGGGCTGTCGGGGCCCAAAGGAGTGCCAGGTCCACCCGGTCCAATTGGATTAACAGGTACCACAAATAAGCGACATTAAATTGATTAAAGATTTTGCAACGTCTGCTTTATGTATGAGGTAGTTTGTTCCATATTACAGCTGACAGTCTTATAATGTGTACAGTCATATGCCTCTCAACTGGTCAGAGAAACCAGAAACTACCAGAAACTACCAAAACACCAGAAGCTATCAACAAAAATGGAATAGTTTTAGTTCATTATGTATGATCTCAGAGAGGGTTGACTTGTCTTCTCTAGGTGCTGCGGGGCTTCCTGGTACACCGGGAAGAAAGGGGGAGCAGGGAGAGAGTGGTGCCACAGGCAGATATGGGGCCCCAGGGCCCACCCCTGAACAGTGTGTAAAGGGGGCCACAGGCCTTCAAGGATCCATGGGACTAATAGGAGACATAGGCCCTCCAGGTAGGTCATACTGACAATAGCAGCTTTTCAAATCAGGAAGAAAATAAAAACTTTTGTGCGTAGTAGGGAATTTCTGTTTAGGTCTGCCTCATTGGGTAATATCATAATTCTGTGTGCGTTTGTCAGGTTACGCAGGCGAGAAGGGTGATAACGGAGAGGAGGGTCTGTCCGGCACGGGTCCTAAAGGAGCTGCAGGGAAACCGGGCTCTCCAGGGTTTTTTGGGTACCGTGGAGCCCAGGGCCCCGTGGGGACATTAGGGGACCCTGGCATACCCGGGGCCCAAGGGCAGAAAGGTGAGAGACACCAAATCACACTACATAGTCTATGATAAGTAGTATGAATGAACATGAGCATTCATTCTAAGTGGTTTGCAAGTATGGACATTGGAATGTAGTCCATGGGGACATCTGGGGTCCCAGCCAATGCAACAAACATTAGCATTAGCATCCATTATGTCCTATGTGTGCAGCCAGAGCTGAGCTGATATCCAATATGGCGTCCTGTGTTCAGGTATAATAGGGGTACCTGGTAGGGATGGGTCAGTGGGTGGTCCAGGGAGGAGTGGAGCACTAGGACCCCCGGGAAGGAAAGGAGAGAGGGGCTTCGACGGTCAACGAGGCTTACCAGGAGATGAGGGCCTCAAAGGAGAAAAGGGTATGTGAATAAAGTCAACATAGAAATCACACATTATTCAATGCAGTGCTCGTTAAAACAAAGGCAATGTCTCTGATCAAGAGTTTGTAGATGCACCATTTTTGCATAATATTGGAGTGCAGTTGAGAATCTTCAATATCCCCCTAGTTGCGTTGCAGCAAGTTGTCAAAATACATTCAAATAGCATACATTTAACATTCTACTGTGTACTATTTGTAGAGATGTGATTGTAAGAGAGATGGTCTAACTTTTCCATCTGTTCCAGGAAGAAAAGGTGTCCCCGGAGTCGCAGGAGTCACCAACTTCATTCCTATCAAAGGACGAACAGGAGCTCCTGGACCCCCAGGTCTGGATGGCTTCACTGGTCCAAGAGGTGAGAGAAAGGCTACAATCAACATGTAATCTCACTAGTCTTAATATACAGTTCCTTTAGAAAGTATTCATACCCCTTGACTTATTCCAGATTTCGTTGTTTTACAGCCTGAATTCAAAATCGATAAAATGTATGTTTTTCTGTCACCCATCTACTACACACAATAATCCTCCATAATGACAAAGTGAAAACGTGTTTTTAGAAATTGTTACAAATTTATTGAAAATGAAATGCAGAAATATCTAATTTACATACAGTTGAAGTCGGAAGTTAACATACACCTTAGCCAAATACATTTAAACTCAGTTTTTCATAATTCCTGACATTTAATCCTCGTAAAAATTCCCAGTCTTAGGTCAGTTAGGATCACCACTTTATTTTAAGAATGTGAAATGTCAAAATAATAATAGAGAGAATTATTTATTTCAGCTTTTATTACTTTCATCACATTCTCAGTGGGTCAGAAGTTTATTTGGGCTGCAGTTTCTGATTCTGGTAACTCTAATGAACTTGTCCTCTGCAGCAGAGGTAACTCTGGGTCTTCCTTTCCTGTGGCTGTCCTCATGAGAGCCAATTTCATCATATCACTTGATAGGTTTTTGTGACTGCACTTGAAGAAGTTCTTGAAATTTTTCAGATTAATTTCTCTTTGCTTATTTGAGCTGTTCTTGCCATAATATGAACCTGGTCTTTTACCAAATAGGGCTATCTTCTGTATACCACACCTACCTTGTCACAACACAACTGATTGGCTCAAATACATTAAGAGTGAAAGAAATTCCACAAATTAACTTTAAACAATTGATTGTTTAATTGAAATTAAACATTCCAGGTGACTACCTCATGAAGCTGGTTGAGAGAATGCCAAGAGTGTGCAAAGCTGTCATCAAGGCAAAGGGTGGCTACTGTGAAGATCCTCAAATATAAAATATATTTTGATTTGTTTTACACTTTTTTGTTTACTACATGATTCCATATGTGTTATTTCATAGTTTTGATTTCTACAATGTAGAAAACAGTAAACGTAAAGAAAAACCCTGAAATGAGTAGGTGTGTCCAAACCTTTGACTGATACTGTGTATACATTAAAATACAAAAACACAGTCATGGGAAGCACACATATAACATCACCAATCACCCAGAAAACAGTTACATTCCTCCACAAATAAGTCCCCACTCAATGCTTTAAATTGCCCGAACGGCACCAGAACATCAAGATGAAATGTTTTTTACATTTTGTTCCAGCAATATGGTGCATTATTAAAACTAAACACAGATTTTCCTAGCTCAGTGGAGACCCTGGAAACCTCAAGAGTTAACCAATCATGTGAACTGGTTAGGCAACTCAGTTCTCTATACTTCAAAAAAGGCTGAATAATCTGCTTCATGCTGCTTAGAAAAAAGAATGATCTGTTTCTGTATTAAAAAGCCAACTCTAAATCTTAGCTTCTTAACCAGCTCATCTGTATGTTTTTTTAAAACATCAAATCCAGATCAATCCAAATGCCTAAGTATTTATATGCGGGAACACATTCGATTGGAGAGCCACCTAATGAGTGAACATGTAGTGAATCAGACACATTCTTACAAATGTTTTAAAACAACATGTATTTAGTTTTGCCCATATTAAGCACAAGTTTTAAATCAACAAGGGCATAGCATAGCTATAAAATCTGACTGTAGTTTTGACGCCACATCAACAGTCGGGGCAATAGCATACATAATAGTATCATCCGCATATAGATAAAGTTTTTCAATTTTTCTCCCCAATTGGTAGTTACAGTCTTGTCCCATCGCTGCAACTCCCGTACGGACTCGGGAGAGGCGAAGGTCAAGAGCCATGCGTCCTCCGAAACACGACCCTGCCAAGCCACACTGCTTCTTGACACACTGCTCGCTTAACCCGGAAGCCAGAAGCACCAATGTGTCAGAGAAAAGACCGTACACCTGGTGACCGAAGTTGGCATGCATGCACCCAGCCCACCACAAGGAGTCACTAGAGTGTGAGATGGGACAAGGACGTCCCGGCCGGTCAAACCCTCCATAACCCGGACGACTCTGGGCCAATTGTGTGCTGCCTCATGGGTCTCCCGGTCACGGCCAGATGCGACACAGACTGGGATCGATTCCGGGTCTGTAGTGATGCCTCTAGAACTGCGGTGCGGTGCCTTAGACCACTGCGCCACTCGGGAGGCCCAAGTGTACAATTTTTAACATATTGACCTATGGTGTTTATAAAAATGGTGAAGAGAACTGGTCCCAATATCGACCCCTGTGGTACACCTTTATGTACTTCAAGAAATTCAGACTTATCAAAGCATCCAGGACTTCTTTTTCTGTAAAAAAAACAAATAAGAAAAGCTTTTACTATAATTTCTCTGGTCATTCAGCAAGTTTCCCCTATCAGCATCCGGCACAATATCATTGTGAATAGGCTTATACGTTTTTTTCAAAGAGAGAACCCGCTGAAATAAAATGGTGATTAAATACATCAATGATGGCAACTTTTGTTTCGTAATGAGGCCAGTGTCTGAATGAATTTGTTGTGGCAGAGAGGAGGAAGTAGAAACCTTCAGGGATTTGACAGTTTTCCAGAATTTAGCCGGGTTCCCATTACAATCCGAATGAGCGATTAAATAATAGTCAGATTTAGCCTTTCTGATTTGTCTTACACAATGAATGAACAAACTAGTTAATTCCTCGAGTGCACAAAGGTTAGCCGAGGGAGGCCTCTATAACAGTTATGGGTAAATATTGCCCCCGACAAAGGCTTAAAAATAGTAGTAAAAAAAAATTGCAAGGGAAATGGTTATCATTAAAGAGATAGAGAATGGTTTTTAGAACCCTGTCTGATGATTGATATAGTTGGTATGGCTACACGATTGCATAAAACTGCACCATTTCATCTATTCCTATTATTAATAGAGGAAGGAGTAGAAACTGGAATTACTTTTCCAAGGTTAGCACCACAGCCCATGTCAATATGAGGAACTCTCAGAGTAACCAATTATGGAATGTTATAAACTGACTTACATTTGCTTTGGTTGCTATCCTGCAACAGCTCAAGCCCTCTACGTGAATTGAAAACCGATGGGATATTGAAGTTTATGGAATTCATATTCGAACTAAAAGCGCTGGCTTCTCTTTTGAGCTAACAAAAGCAGATTTTACATTTACATTTTAGTCATTTAGCAGACGCTTTTATCCAGAGCGACTTACAGTAGTGAATGAAGGGTGGACTTCAAATGAATGGGTACAAGATTACAACTGACAACACCCCTGGCAGTATAGACGACAGTACGATGATAACGCTTAGAAAGGATGGGAGTTAATTATATTTTGTTCCTGGGGTCCAGCAATATTAAGGCAGTTATATACATTTTAAAATATTACATGACATTACATTTCATAACACTTTTCACAACACATTAAGTTTCCCTCAGGCCACTACTCTACTATCACATCTACAATTCAAAATCCATGTGTACGTATGTGTAGAGTGCGTGTCTTATCATGTGTATATGTGTCTGTGCCTGTGTGTGTGACTCTTCAGTCCCCGCTGTTTCACAAGGTGCATTATCTGCTTTTTAAATCTGATTCTACTGCTTGTATGAGTAGCCTGATGTGGAATATAGTTCCATGTAGCCATGGCTCTATGTAGTACTGTACGCTTCCCATAGTCTATTCTTGACTTGGGGATTGTGAAGAGACCTTTGGTGACATGTCTTGTGGGGTATTCATGGGTGCCCAAGCTGTGTGCTAGTAGTTTAAACAGACACCTTGGTGCATTCCGCTTGTCAACACTTCTTACAAAAACAAGTAGTGATGAAGTCAATCGCTCCTCCACTTTAACCTGTTGGGTCTAGGGGGCAGCATTTGCACGTCTGGATAAAAAAAATGTACCCGATTTAATCTGGTTACTAATCCTACCCAGTAACTAGAATATGCATATACTTATTATATATGGATAGAAAACACTCTAAAGTTTCTAAAACTGTTTGAATGGTGTCTGTGAGTATAACAGAACTCATTTGGCAGGCAAAACCCTGAGACATTTTCTGACAGGAAGTGGATACCTGATGTGTTGTATTGACTTTAAACCTATCCCATTGAAAAACACAGGGGCTTAGGAATATTTTGGCACTTCCTATTGCTTCCACTAGATGTCACCAGCCTTTACAAAGTGTTTTGAGTCTTCTGGAGGGAGATCTGACCGAACAAGAGCCATGGAACGATGATGTCCCATTAGACACCTGGCGCGCGAGTTCATGTTGGGTACCCTCGTTCCAATACGTTATAAAAGAGTATGCATTCGTCCACCTTGAATATTATTCATGTTCTGGTTAAAAAAGGCCCTAATGATTTATGCTATACAACGTTTGACATGTTTGAACGAACGGAAATATATTTTTTCCCCTCGTTCATGACGAGAAGTCCGGCTGGCTTACATCATGTGCTAACGAGACGGAGATTTTTGGACATAAATGATGAGTTTTTTTTAACAAAACTACATTCGTTATGGACCTGTGATACCTGGAAGTGACATCTGATGAAGAGAATCAAAAGTAATGGATTATTTACATAGTATTTTCGATTTTAGATCTCCCCAACATGACGTCTAGTCTGTATCGCAACGCGTATTTTTCTGGGCGCAGTGCTCAGATTATTGCAAAGTGTGATTTCCCAGTAAGGTTATTTTTAAATCTGGCAAGTTGATTGCGTTCAAGAGATGTAAATCTATAATTCTTTAAATGACAATATAATATTTTACCAATGTTTTCTAATTTTAATTATTTAATTTGTGACGCTGACTTGACTGCCGGTTATTGGAGGGAAACGATTTCCTCAACATCAATGCCATAGTAAAACGCTGTTTTTGGATATAAATATGAACTTGATAGAACTAAAAATGCATGCATTGTCTAACATAATGTCCTAGGAGTGTCATCTGATGGAGATTGTAAAAGGTTAGTGCATCATTTTAGCTGGTTTTATGGTTTTGGTGACCCTGTCTTTGACTTGACAAAACATTACACACAACTCTTGTAAATGTACTGTCCTAACATACTCTAAATTTATGCTTTCGCCGTAAAACCTTTTTGAAATCGTAAAACGTGGTTAGATTAAGGAGATGTTTATCTTTCAAATGGTGTAAAATAGTTGTATTTTTGAAAAATTTGAATTTTGACATTTATTTGGATTCAAATTTGCCGCTCTTGAAATGCACCTGCTGTTGATGGAGTGCACCACGGGTGGCACGCTAGCGTCCCACCTAGCCCCAAGAGGTTAAGCCTAAAGAGATGTACATGCATATTATTAATGTTAACTCTCCGTGTACATTTAAGGGCCAGCCGTGCTGCCCTGTTCTGTGCCAATTGTAATTTTCCTAAGTCTCTCTTTGTGTCACCTGACCACACGACTGAACAGTAGTTCAGGTGCGACCAAACTAGAGCCTGTAGGACCTGTCTTGTTGATAGTGTTGTTAAAAAGGCAGAGCCATCCCAGTGCTAGCTGTGCCACTAGAGATTCTGGGTTCGAGTCCAGGCTCTGTCGCAGCCGGCCACGACCGGGAGACCCATAGGGCGGCGCACAACTAGCCCTGCGTCGTCCGGGTTAGGGGAGGGTTTGGCCGGCAGGGATGTCCTTGTCCCATCGTGCACTAGCGACTCCTGTGGCGGGTCGGGCGCAGTGCACAATGACACGGTTGCCAGGTGCACAGTGTTTCCGCCAAAACATTGGTGCTTCTGGCTTCCGGGTTAAGTGGGCATCGTGTCAGGAAGCAGTGCGGCTTGGTTGGGTTGTGTTTCGGTGGACGCACGTCTCTCGACCATCACCTCTCCCGAGTCCGTACGGGAGTTGCAGTGATGAGACAAGACTGTAACTACCAATTGGATACCACGAAATTGGGGAGAAAACGGGGTAAAGAAAACAAAAAAAATTATAAAAAAATAATTTCAAAAATGTATTTAAGAGAATAAAATACTAAATAATAAAGAAAAAGGCAGAGCTGCGCTTTATTATGGACAGACTTCTCCCCATGTTAGCTACTGTCGTGTCTTTGGCATCATTAAAACTGAAGATGAATCTTTCTCAAAAATTCTCTATAATTATTATTACGTGATTAAACTAATCATGTAACTGTAATTAACTAGGAAGTCGGGGCACCAAGGAAAATATTCATATTACAAAGTTATAATTTTCCTAATATAACTTTCAGATATTTTAATATCTGATCACTTAGTCTTCTGATTCATTAATTATTCTTTACCTCACATTAGTCTCATTCCAAACGTCATAAATTGTTGGTTATCTGCACAAACCCAGTCTTCACTATGAGTCATCCATACATCAATTGTCTTAAAATAATTTATTTACTAACTAAGTAATCACAGAAATGCATAACAAACAGTAGATATGGTTACAAAGAAATTATAGGGGAATGTGCCGTAGTGGGCTAAACCGGCATGGCGGCTTGTTAGACAGAGGGACTGATAAGGGCGCAAAAGATAAGAGACACTACAAAATTGATAATTCTAACAATTGAAATGCTAATCCTTTGCACATGAGCGCTCACTCATTCGGGAATAATTGCAATCAATATGTATATTTAGGCTCGGTGTGTCGTTAGGATCGCTGTTGGAAAGTTTGTTTCTGTTGTAGTTTGTCCGCCCTCTCTCTCTCTGCCGTGGTTAGAATGAATAGTTCAGAGTAACATTCAGCGATGTTGTTATAGAATAGATGTTTCAGCGGTTGTCGGTCTTTGCGTTCAATAATACCGAATTCCTAGCTGCAGACTAGTAATTAATATCAAAGACTTGTCCTTATTCTGTCGGTATCGATAGTCTAAGAGTTTAACCATGTGGGATGGTTAAAAGATTCAGCAATGTACTCAAACCTTATTTCCCTCTGTGATAGAGGTACTGGTCTGGTCTCAAACCTTAGCTCTCTCGTTATCGAGGTAAGCTGGTCTGAAGTGGGAAAACCCAGGTGGGGGTTTTATTCGGAACATAGAAAAGGGCTGTCCCATGACGCCGGGTCCTGCCTGTGCTCAGGGGGCGGTCCTCTGATTTAGTTAAACTCCTAAGGGAATTGGAGTTTCCTTCATTAACTTCACTAGGGTAGGGGGCAGGATTTGGAATTCTGGATGAAAAGCGTGCCCAAATTAAACTGCCTGGTACTCGGGCCCAGAAGGTACAGTGGGGGGAAAAAGTATTTGATCCCCTGCTGATTTTGTACGTTTGCCCACTGACAAAGAATGATCAGTCTATAATTTTAATGGTAGGTTTATTTGAACAGTGAGAGACAGAATAACAACAAAAATATCCAGAAAAACGCATGTCGAAAATGTTATAAATTGATTTGCATTTTAATGAGGGAAATAAGTATTTGACCCCGTCTCAATCAGAAAGATTTCTGGCTCCCAGGTGTCTTTTATACAGGTAACGAGCTGAGATTAGGAGCACACTCTTAAAGGGAGTGCTCCGAACCGCAGCTTGTTACCTGTAAAAAAAGACACCTGTCCACAGAAGCAATCAATCAATCAGATTCCAAACTCTCCACCATGGCCAAGACCAAAGAGCTCTCCAAGGATGTCAGGGACAAGATTGTAGACCTACACAAGGCTGGAATGGGCTACAAGACCATCGCCAAGCAGCTTAGTGAGACGGTGACAATATTTAGTGCGATTATTCGCAAACGGAACACAAAAGAGCTGTCAATATCCCTTGGCCTGGGGCTCCATGCAAGATCTCACCTCGTGGAGTTGAAATGATCATGAGAACAGTGAGGAATCAGCCCAGAACTACATGCAGCCTTCCCTGTAGCTCAGTTGGTAGAGCATGGTGTTTGCAACACCAGGGTTGTGGGTTCGATTCCCACGGGGGGCCAGCACAGGAAAAAAAAAAAAATGTATGAAATGTATGCATTCACTACTGTAAGTCGCTCTGGATAAGAGCGTCTGCTAAATGACTAAAATGTAAAAAATGTACATGGGAGGATCTTGTCAATGATCTCAAGGCAGCTGGGACCATAGTCACCAAAGAAAATAATTGGTAACACACTACGTCGTGAAGGACTGAAATCCTGCAGCGCTTGCAAGGTCACCCTGCTCTAGAATACATATACATGCCCGTCTGAAGTTTGCCAATGAACATCTGAATGACTCAGAGGACAACTGGTGAAAGTGTTGTTGTCAGATGAGACCAAAATGGAGCTCTTTGGCATCAACTCAACTCGCCATGTCTGGAGGAGGAGGAATGCTGCCTATGACCCCAAGAACACCATCTCCACCGTCAAACATGGAGGTGGAAACATTATGCTTTGGGGGTGTTTTTCTGCTAAGGGGACAGGACAACTTCACCACATCAAAGGGACGATGGACAGGGCCATGTACCATCAAATCTTGGGTGAGAACCTCCTTCCCTCAGCCAGGGCATTGAAAATGGGTCGTGGATGGGTATTCCAGCATGACAATGACCCAAAACACACGGCCAAGGCAACAAAAGAGTGGCTCAAGAAGAAGCACATTAAGGTCCTGGAGTGGCCTAGCCAGTCTCCAGACCTTAATCCCATACAAAATCTGTGGAGGGAGCTGAAGGTTCGAGTTGCCAAACGTCAGCCTCGAAACCTAAATGACTTGGAGAAGATCTGCAAAGAGGAGTGGGACAAAATCCCTCCTGAGATGTGTGCAAACCTGGTGGCCAACTACAAGAAACGTCTGAACTCTGTGATTGCTAACAAGGGTTTTGCCACCAAGTACTAAGTCATGTTTTGCAGAGGGGTCAAATACTTATTTCCCTCATTAAAATGCAAATCCTTTTACAACATTTTTGACATGCGTTTTTCTGGAGTTTGTGTTGTTATTCTGTCTCTCACTGTTCAAATAAACCTACCATTAAAATTATAGACTGATAATTTCTTTGTAAGTGGGCAAACGTACAAAATCAGCAGGGGATCAAATAATTTTTTCCCCCGCTGTAGGATATGCATATTATTAGTAGATTTGGATAGAAAACACTCTGAAGTTTCTAAAACTGTTTGAATGATGTCTGTGAGTATAACAGAACTCATATGCCAGAAAAAACCTGAGAAAAATCCAACCAGGAAGTGGGAAATCTGAGGCTTGTAGTTTTTTCAAGTGATTGCCTTTACAGAATACAGTGACTTGGGGTTCATTTTGCACTTCCTAGGGCTTCCACTAGATGTCAACAGTATTTAGAACGTTGTTTCAGGCTTCTACAGTTAACAGAGAGTGAACGAGAAGGCCGGGAAGTTCGTGACTCCGAAAATAATATGACTTCAGTGGCGCGCATTCACGTGAGAGGTAGCTGTGTTCCATTACATTTTTGAAGACATTGGAATCGTCCGGTTGGAATATTATTGAAGATTTATGTTAAAAAGGCCCTAAAGATTGATGCTATACATCGTTTGACATGTTTCTACGAACGTAAATTAAACTGTTTTTGACTTTTTGTTGTGAAATTTTCAGCGCGCTTCCTGCATTTGGAGTAGTGGACTGAACGTGCTAACAAAAAGGAGATATTTGGACATAAATGATGGACTTTATCGAACAAAACAACATTTATTGTGGACCTGGGATTCCTGGGAGTGCATTCTGATGAAGATCATCAAAGGAAAGTGAATATTTATAATGCTATTTATGATTTTAGATGACTCCAAAATGGCGGGTATCTGTATTGCCTGATGTTGTTTTCTGAGCGCCGTACTCAGATTATTGCAAAGTGTGCTTTCCCCGTGAAGCTTTTTGGAAATCTGTCACAGCGGTTGCATTAAGGAGATGTTTATCTATAATTCTTTGAATAACAGTTTAATATTTTATCAACGTTTATGATGAGTATTTCTATAAATTGATGTGCTCGTTCACCGGAAGTTTTTGAAGGAAAAACATTTCTGAACATTACGGGCCAATGTAAAATGGGGTTTTTGGATATAAATATGAACTTTATCGAGCAAAACATACATGTATTGTGTAACATGAAGTCCTATGAGTGCCATCTGATGAAGATCATCAAAGGTTAGTTCTTAATTTTAGCTGTATTTCTGGTTTGTGTGACGCCTCTCCTTGCTTGGAAAACGGCTGTGTGGTTTTTCTTGTCAAGGTAATGTGCTAACATAATCTAATGTTATGCTTTCTCCGTAAAGCCTTTTTGAAATCGGACAATGTGGTTGGATTAACAAGAATTTTATCTTTAAAATGGGATATAATAGTTCTATGTTTGAGAAATTTGAATTATGAGATTTTTGTCGTTTTGAATTTGGCGCCCTGTTATTTCACTGGCTGTTGAATAGTGTGTCCCGCAGGTGGGACAGTCACATCCCACATACCCAAGAAAGGTTAAACAGTCTAAAATCACATTACATAATTTCACAAATAGTTTAACCTCTATGGGCTAGGTGGGACGCTAGCGTGCCACCCGTGGTGCACTCCATCAACAGCAGGTGCATTTCAAGAGCGGCAAATTTGAACCCAAATAAATGTCAAAATTCAAATTTTTCAAACATACAACTATTTTACACCCTTTGAAAGATAAACATCTCCTTAATCTAACCACGTTTTACGATTTCAAAAAAAAAAATACATTTAGAGTATGTTAGGACAGTACATTTACAAGAGTTGTGTGTAATGTTTTGTCAAGTCAAAGACAGGGTCACCAAAACCATAAAACCAGCTAAAATGATGCACTAACCTTTTACAATCTCCATCAGATGACACTCCTAGGACATTATGTTAGACAATGCATGCATTTTTAGTTCTATCAAGTTCATATTTATATCCAAAAACAGCGTTTTACTATGGCATTGATGTTGAGGAAATCGTTTCCCTCCAATAACCGGCAGTCAAGTCAGCGTCACAAATTAAATAATTAAAATTAGAAAACATTGGTAAAATATTATATTGTCATTTAAAGAATTATAGATTTACATCTCTTGAACGCAATCAACTTGCCAGATTTAAAAATAACCTTACTGGGAAATCACACTTTGCAATAATCTGAGCACTGCGCCCAGAAAAATACGGCGGTGCGATACAGACTAGACGTCATGTTGGGGAGATCTAAAATCGAAAATACTATGTAAATAATCCATTACCTTTGATTCTCTTCATCAGATGTCACTTCCAGGTATCACAGGTCCATAACGAATGTAGTTTTGTTCAAAAAAGCTCATCATTTATGTCCAAAAATCTCCGTCTTTTTAGCACATGATCTAAGCCAGCCGGACTTCTCGTCATGAACGAGGGGAAAAAATATATTTACGTTCGTTCAAACATGTCAAACGTTGTATAGCATAAATCATTAGGTCCTTTTTTAACCAGAACATGAATAATATTCAAGGTGGACGAATGCATACTCTTTTATAACGTATTGGAACGAGGGTACCCAACATGAACTCGCGCGCCAGGTGTCTAATGGGACATCATCGTTCCATGGCTCTTGTTCGGTCAGATCTCCCTCCAGAAGACTCAAAACACTTTGTAAAGGCTGGTGACATCTAGTGGAAGCAATAGGAAGTGCCAAAATATTCCTCAGCCCCTGTGTTTTTCAATGGGATAGGTTTAAAGGTAATACAACACATCAGGTATCCACTTCCTGTCAGAAAATGTCTCAGGGTTTTGCCTGCCAAATGAGTTCTGTTATACTCACAGACACCATTCAAACAGTTTTAGAAACTTTAGAGTGTTTTCTATCCATATATAATAAGTATATGCATATTCTAGTTACTGGGTAGGATTAGTAACCAGATTAAATCGGGTACATTTTTTTATCCAGACGTACAAATGCTGCCCCCTAGCCCTAACAGGTTAATCTTTACTCATTCATTTTATACAACAATTAGATGTAAGCCTCATAACTGAGACTGTTGTATAAACAGGATTATGGTAATGTGGCTGTATTGTCTCTCATGAGTTTCACAAAATTGTACCAAATGGACCAGTTCGTAGCTCGTTACTTCACCGATCTTTTATACATTCTCCAGAACATGAATATTGTTCGGACCTCAAGTTCTGTGAGGTGGAAGAAATTCCTTTGTTCTCTCTATAAAACTCACCCTCTCTCTATACTGTCTGGCCATGAGGAAGATTCTCCTCTAGGAATTTACGACTTCTTTGACAGAGTCTGGTGTAAGGAGTATAGAGAGGGAGAGGGGTATGGTGCTCGCTGTACCCAAAGGGGGCAACGTCATGACACTACTTTTGTATCAACAATTTGGACCATGATAGTTGGCAATCCAGGGTCACTCCGAGCTTTTTAGTCACCTCAACTTGCTCAAATCCCACATTATTTAGTTCTGGTTTAGGGTTTATTGAATGATTTGTCCCAAATACAATGCCTTTTCGTTTTTGAAATATTTAGGACTAACTTATTCCTTGCCACCCATTTTGAATCTACCTGCAGCTCATTGTTAACCTGTTGGGTCTAGGGGGCAGCATTTGCACGTCTGGATAAAAAAAATGTACCCGATTTAATCTGGTTACTAATCCTACCCAGTAACTAGAATATGCATATACTTATTATATATGGATAGAAAACACTCTAAAGTTTCCAAAACTGTTTGAATGGTGTCTGTGAGTATAACAGAACTCATTTGGCAGGCAAAACCCTGAGACATTTTCTGACAGGAAGTGGATACCTGATGTGTTGTATTGACTTTAAACCTATCCCATTGAAAAACACAGGGGTTTAGGAATATTTTGGCACTTCCTATTGCTTCCACTAGATGTCACCAGCCTTTACAAAGTGTTTTGAGTCTTCTGGAGGGAGATCTGACCGAACAAGAGCCATGGAACGGTGATGTCCCATTAGACACCTGGCGCGCTACTTCATGTTGGGTACCCTCGTTCCAATACGTTATAAAAGGCTATGCATTCGTCCACCTTGAATATTATTCATGTTCTGGTTAAAAAGGCCCTAATGATTTATGCTATACAACGTTTGACATGTTTGAACGAACGGAAATATATTTTTTCCCCTCGTTCATGACGAGAAGTCCGGCTGGCTTACATCATGTGCTAACGAGACGGAGATTTTTGGACATAAATGATGAGCTTTTTTGAACAAAACTACATTCGTTATGGACCTGTGATACCTGGAAGTGACATCTGATGAAGAGAATCAAAGGTAATGGATTATTTACATAGTATTTTCGATTTTAGATCTCCCCAACATGACGTCTAGTCTGTATCGCAACGCGTATTTTTCTGGGCACAGTGCTCAGATTATTGCAAAGTGTGATTTCCCAGTAAGGTTATTTTTAAATCTGGCAAGTTGATTGCGTTCAAAAGATGTAAATCTATAATTCTTTAAATGACAATATAATATTTTACCAATGTTTTCTAATTTTAATTATTTAATTTGTGACGCTGACTTGACTGCCGGTTATTGGAGGGAAACGATTTCCTCAACATCAATGCCATAGTAAAACGCTGTTTTTGTATATAAATATGAACTTGATAGAACTAAAAATGCATGCATTGTCTAACATAATGTCCTAGGAGTGTCATCTGATGGAGATTGTAAAAGGTTAGTGTATCATTTTAGCTGGTTTTATGGTTTTGGTGACCCTGTCTTTGACTTGACAAAACATTACACACAACTCTTGTAAATGTACTGTCCTAACATACTCTAAATTTATGCTTTCGCCGTAAAACCTTTTTGAAATCGTAAAACGTGGTTAGATTAAGGAGATGTTTATCTTTCAAATGGTGTAACATAGTTGTATTTTTGAAAAATTTGAATTTTGACATTTATTTGGATTCAAATTTGCCGCTCTTGAAATGCACCTGCTGTTGATGGAGTGCACCACAGGTGGCACGCTAGCGTCCCACCTAGCCCCAAGAGGTTAAGTGTTGCAGTGATTTCAGTTGCTGTAGTAGCTGACGTGTATAGCGTTGAGTTATCCGCATACATAGACATACTGGCTTTGCTCAAGGCCAGTGGCATGTCGCTAGCAAAGATTGAAAAAAGTAAGATGCCTAGACAGCTGCCCTGCGGAATTCCTGATTTTACCTGGATTATGTTGGAGAGGCTTCCATTGAAGAACAAACCCTGTGTTCTGTTAACCAGGTAACTCTTTATCCACAATATAGCAGGGGGGTAAAGCCATAACACATACATTTTTCCATCAGCAGACTATGATCGATAATGTCAAAAGCCACACTGATTTCTAAGAAAACATACATTTTTCTCAGCCAATCAGTAATTTGTGTAAATGCCCTGCTTGTTGAATGTCCTTCCCTATATACAGTTGAAGTTGGAAGTTTACATACACCTTAGCCAAATACATTTAAACTCAGTTTTTCACAATTCCTGACATTTAATCCTGGCAAAAATTCCCTGTCTTAGGTCAGTTAGGATCACCATTTTATTTTAAGAATGTGAAATGTCAGAATAATAGTAGAGAGAATTATTTCATCACATTCCCAGTGGGTCACAAATTTACATACACTCAATTAGTATTTGGTAGCATTGCCTTTAAATTGTTTCACTTGGGTCAAACATTTTGGATAGCCTTCCACAAGCTTCCCACAATAAGTTGGGTGAATTTTGGCCCATTCCTCCTGATGTAACTGAGTCAGGTTTGTAGGCCTCCTAGCTCGCACACACTTTTTCAGTTCTGCCCACACATTTCTTATAGGATTGAGGTCAGGGCTTTGAGATGACCACTCCAATACCTTAACTTTGTTGTCCTTAAGCCATTTTGCCACAACTTTGGAAGTATGCTTGGGTCATTGTCCATTTGGAAGACCCATTTGCGACCAAGCTTTAACTTCCTGGCTGATGTCTTGAGATGTTGCTTCAATATATCCACAATTTTCCATCCTCATGATGAAATCTATTTTGTGAAGTGCACGGATGGGATGGTGTTCTTTGGCTTGCAAGCCTCCCCCTTTTTCCTCCAAACATAATTATGGTCATTATGGTCAAACAGTTCTATTTTTGTTTCATCAGACCAGAGGACATTTCTCCAAAAAGTATGATCTTTGTCCCTATGTGCAGTTGCAAACCGTAGTCTGGCTTTTTTATGGCGGTTTTGGAGCAGTGGCTTCTTCCTTGGTGAGCGGCCTTTCAGGTTATGTTGATATAGGACTCGTTTTACTGTGGATATAAATACTTTTGTACCTATTTCCTTCAGAATCTTCACAAGGTCCTCTGCTGTTGTTCTGGGATTGATTTGCACTTTTCGCACCAAAGTGCATTCATCTCTAGGAGACAGAACGCGTCTCCTTCCTGAGCGGTATGACGGCTGTGTGGTCCCATGGTGTTTATACTTGCGTACTATTGTTTGTACAGATGAACGTGGTACCTTCAGGTATTTGGAAATTGCTCCCAAGGATGAACCAGACTTGTGGAGGTCTACAATTTGTATTCTGATGTCTTGGCTGATTTCTTTTGATTTTCCCATGATGTCAAGCAAAGAGGCAATGAGTTTGAAGGTAGGCCTTGAAACACATCCACAGGTACACCTCCAATTGACTCAAATGATGTCAATTAGCCTATCAGAAGCTTCTAAAGCCATGACATAATTTTTGGAATTTTCCAAGCTGTTTAAAGTCACAGTCAACTTAGTGTATTTAAACTTCTGACCCACTGGAATTGTGATACAGTGAATTATAAGTGAAATAATCTGTCTGTGAGCAATTGTTGGAAGAATTACTTGTGTCATGCACAAAGTAGATGTCCTAACCGACTTGCCAAAACTATAGTTTGTTAACAAGAAATGTGTTGAGTGGTTGAAAAACGAGTTTTAATGACTCCAACCTAAGTGTATGTAAACTTCCGACTTCAACTGTACGTGCTGAATGTCTGTCCATTTGTTTACAGTAAAATAGCATTGTATCTGGTCAAACACCATGTTTTCCTAAATTTTACTGAGTTGGTAACAAAAGGTTTGGTTGGCTATTTGAGACAGTAAAGTGGGATTTACATTTCTTGGGTAGCGTAATTTTTTTCTTCCCTCCAGACCTGAGGGCACACACTTTCTATTAAGCTTAGATTGAAGATATGGCAAACAGGAGTGGCAATATTGTCCGATATTATCCTCAGTAATTTTCCATCCAAGTTGTCAGACCTTGGTGGCTTGTCATTGTTGATAGACAACAGTACTATGTTCTCCTCTTCCACACTCACTTTACGGAATTCAAAATTACAGTGCTTGTCTTTCATAATTTATAATTTATTCTTGAATGTGTAGTGTCAGCGTTTGTTGCTGGCATGTCATGCCTATGTTTGCTAATCTTGCCAATGAAAAAATCATTAAAGTAATTGGCAATATTAGTGGGATTTGTGATGAATGAGCCATCTGAATGAATGAATGAATGAATGATGTTTGCCTTTTTGCCCAAAATTTAATTTAAGGTGCTCCAAATTGTATTACCTAAGCGGGGCTTGGTCTGTCTGAGTCAGTATCTTAATGCGACCTTGAAATGTGAAGAGAGGGTCCAGGCTCCTAGATGGTTTGGGTGTCCATCATCTCTGTAGAGCATCTTTTGTTTCCAAAAAGTGTTGAAATGTTCAGTAAAAGTTATGCCAACAGAGTGGCAGTAGTCTTTAATCCAGATATGACGTGCTAAAAGCTTGCTGAACCATTCGCAGCCACGACCCAGCGACGGCACGGGATCAAAGATAATCGGCTGCAATTCAGAACCTTTCAGGGTGTTGATCAGCTCACTAAAATCCTGTTTCATTACCTCTGATTTACCCTTTTTGATATAATTTGAACCCACATGCACTTGGCTGCTGACGTAGAACGGACGGAAGAAAGAAAGAGGATGAAGGAGCAGGAATCTCTGGAAGCAGGTGGGCGAGATTGTTGGTCAGCAGGATTGGGTCCCCCAAACCCATTTCAGCCCCATTCATCAAAGACAGCTGTCTTGCGCTGGGTTTACGGTGTGTGACGTGCCTTCACTGGGAAGCATTATTGATAATCCGCCAGCTCCTCATAAACGGTCCTTGCTCCTTTATTCCCAAGGGGGGTAGGTATGGGAGGAAAGATGTGATTTCACTAGGGAGGGGGTCTCTTATTGTAAATAAGAACAGAATATGTTTCTAAGCACTTCTACATTCATGTGGATGCTACCATTTATTAGAGATAATCCTGAGTGAATCTTGAATAATGATGATTGAGAAAGTTAGATGCACAAATATCATACCCCCAAGACATGCTAACCTCTCAACATTACAATAGCAAGGGTAGTTAGCATTTTTGGGGGGTATGATATTTGTGCGTCTAACTTTCTCACTCATCATTATTCACAATTCATTCAGGATTATCTGTAATCATGGTAGCATCCATGGGCTCCGACGGTATTCCAGGGTGCGTTCTCAGAGCATGCGCAGAACAGCTGACAGGCATATTTATTGTAATTTTCAACCTATCCGTGTCCCAGTCTTTAATCCCAACATGTTTTAAGATGACCACAATCATCCCTGTTCCTAAGAACTCTATCTAATCAAATGTTATTGGTCACATACACATGGTTAGAAGATGTTAATGCGAGTGTAGCGAAGTGCTTGTGCTTCTAGTTCCGACAGTGCAGTAATATCTAACAAGTAACAATTCCACAACAACTACCTAATACAAACAAATCTAATGGGATGGAATAAGAATATGTACATATAGATATATGGATGAGCGATGACCGAGTGGAATAGGCAAGATGCAATAGATGGTATAAAATACAGTATATACATATGAGATGAGTAATGTAAGATATGTAAACATTATTAAAGTGGCATTATTTAAAGTTACTAGTGATCCATTTATTAAAGTGGCCAATGATTCGAGTCTGTATGTAGGCAGCAGCCTCTCTGTGTTAATGATTTCTGTTTAACAGTCTGATGGCCTTGAGATAGAAGCTGTTTTTCAGTCTCTCGGTCCCAGCCTTGATGCACCTGTACTGACCTCGCCCTCTGGAGGGTAGCAGGGTGAACAGGCAGTGGCTCAGGTGGTTGTTGTCCTTGATGATATTTTTGGCCTTCCTGTGACATCGGGTGCTGTAGGTGTCATGGAGGGCAGGTAGTTTGCCCCCGATGATGTGTTGTGCAGACCACACCACCCTCTGGAGAGCCTTGCGGTTGAGGGTGGTGCAGTTGCCATACCAGGCGGTGATACAGCCCAACAGGATGCTCTCAATTGTGCATCTGTAAAAGTTTGTGAGGGTTTTAGATGACAAGACAAATTTCTTCAGCCTCCTGAGGTTGAAGAGGTGCTGTTGTGCCTTCTTAATCACACTGTCTGTGTGGGTGGACCATTTCAGTTTATCCGTGATGTGTACACCGAGGAACTTAAAACGTTCCACATTCTCCACTGCTGTCCCGTTGATGTGGATAGGGGGTTGCTCCCTCTGATGTGTCCTGAAGTCAACGATCATCTCCTTTGTTTTGTTGACGTTGAGTGGCTTCATGCCACAATGATTACCGCCCTTTAGCACTCCTGTAATAATGAAGTGCTTTGAAAGGCTGGTTATGGCACACATTAATTCCAGTAACCCAGCCACCCTAAACCCACTCCAATTTGCTTACCGCACCAACAGATCTATAGATGATGCAATCTCAATTGCTCTCCACACTGCCCTCACCCACCTCGATAAGAGTAATACCTTTATGAGAATGCTGTTCATTGACTACAGCTAAGCGTTCAACACCATTATCCCTTCCAAGCTCGTCACCAAGCTTAGGACTGGATCCTGGACTTCCTGACGGGCTGACCCAAGGTGGTGAGGGTGGGCAATATCACCTCCACCACGCTGACCCTTAACACAGGGGCCCCACATGGTTGTGTGCTTTGTCCCCTCCTGTACTCCCTGTTCACCCACGACTGTGTGGCCATGCATGACAGATACCCTAAAATGTAATTAAACTATCAATAGGAAAGCGATATTAGCAGGTGGGCGTACACTCTTCGTCACACGAGCATACACTAATTTCCAAGTCTGTATCCCAGTACGAAAACTCATTATTCTTCCTTGTTTTGGTAGAAACAAGCCTGAAACCTTGAACAAAGACTGTTGACATCTAATGGAAGCCATAGCATTTGCAATCTGGGAGCCGGATTTGGAAATGCACCTATACTTTCCATTGTAAGAGCATGGGCTCTCCAAATGTTTTTATTTTTATATATTAACATTTATACAAACTTCAGAGTGTCTTCTTTAAAATGCTACCAATTATATGCATATCCTGGCTTCAGGGCCTGAGCAACAGGGCACGTCAGTCAGACAGGAAGTGGAGAAAAATAGACCCTAGCCTGAAGAAGTTTTATCCAGCATGGCTACCACAGCAATACGCCATCCCATCTGGTTTACACTTTTTTTTAAATATATTTTAGCTTTATTTAACTTGGCAAGTAAATTAAGAACAAATTCTTATTGTCAATGAGGGCCTAGGAACAGTGGGTTAACTGCCTTGTTCAGGGGCAGAACGACAGATGTTTACCATGTCAGCTCAGGGATTCAATCTTGCAACCTTCCGGTTACTAGTCCAACACTCTAACTACTAGGCTACCTGCCACCCACTTAGTGGGACTATCATTTGTTTTTCAACAGGACGATGACCCAACACACCTCCAGGCTGTGTAAAGGCTATTTGACTAAGAAGGAGCGTGATGGAGTGCTGCATTAGATGACCTGGCCTCCACATCCACCTGACTTCAACCCAATTGAGATGGTTTGGGATGAGTTGGACCGCACAGTGAAGGAAATGCAGCCAGCAAGTGCTCAGCATATGTGGGATCTCCTTCAAGACTGTTGGAAAAGCATTCCAGGTGCTGGTTGAGACAATGCAAAGAGTGTGCATAGCTGTCATCAAGGCAAAGAGTGGCTACTTTGAAGAATCTCATATATAAAATATATTTTGATTTGTTTAACATTTTTTTTGTTACTACATGATTCCATATGTGTCATTTCATAGTTTGATGTCTTCACTATTATTCTACAATGTAGAAATAATACAAATAAAGAAAAACCCTTGAATAAGTAGGTGTGTCCCAACTTTTGACTGTGCATTTTTCCCAATACCGTTGGTCCCCTAAAATGGGGGGACTATGAAGGACTATGTACAAAAAGTGCTGTAATTTCTAAACTGCTGACCTGATATGGATGAAACCCATAAAGCCCATAAACCCATGATACCCATAAATTAAAGCTGACAGTCTGCAATTTAACCGCATAGTCATTGTAACCTTTCAATTCAAAAAGTGCTGGAGTACAGAGCCAAAACAATCAAAAATGTGTCGCTGTCCCAATTCTATCTTAGAGATCTACGGACAGTTCCTTGGAATTCATGGTATAGTTTAAGTAGACATATGTGTTTCTTTCTAAATCATGTCCAAACATGTGAATTGGCTACAGGTGGATTCCAATAAAGTTGTACTGACTGACATCTCAAGGATGATCAAAGGAAATTGGATGCAACTGAGCTCAATTTAGAGTGTCACAGCAAAGCGTTGTGAATACTTATATAAATGAGATATTTCTGTATTTCGTATTCACTGCATTTGCATACATTTCTAAAAACATGTTTTCACTTTGTCATTATGGGGTGTTGTCTGTAGATGGGTGAGAGAAAAACATCTATTTAATCCACTTTGAATTCAGTCACACAAGAAAATGTAGAATAAGTCAAAGGGATGTATGGATACTTTCTGAAGGCACTGTAGTTATGCTTTCTGAATTGACATTTAACTGAGGGTCAAGAGCAGCAGATGTTGTATCCAGAGCAAGTGTCGAGTGGTGACATCACCCTGCCTGAGACTTGAAGTAATGTCGCCCCTTGCTCAATCAAGATCATGGTTTTGGTTACACTGCTTTGTGAGTGTTGTAAAGAAGGTCAGGGGTTCACGCCCAGGCAGGACAGAGAAGGGACCTACTCTGTTACACAAGTCATATAGGTCGAAACATTAGGTATTTGCGCTGGCTAATGTTTGGAATATAATAAGTGTGTTGCATACAGATCCGCTGGTTGAATTTTTTATTTTTGTATTTGTCTGGCAACAAGCATAATTGCAAGTGTGACTGCAGTCTTGTTTATTGTAAACCCCATCCCAGGTGACAAGGGTCCTGCGGGAGGCAGGGGTCAACCAGGGTACCCAGGGCTTTTGGGGGGGCCTGGCATAGAGGCCGGGCCTCAAGGACCACCTGGTACATGTGGACACTCAGGTGAACCTGGACTACCTGGCCTGCCTGGCCAGAGGGGTATCATAGGCTTCCCTGGAGAGATTGGTGATCAGGTATGGATGTTAAGAGTACCTACTGTACCTGGTCTGATTATAGACATGGGTCAAAAACATGCCAAATACTAAACACTGTTTTTGTTTGTGTCTCTTTAGGGTGAATCAGGGTGTACTGGATCTCCTGGCACACCTGGCTTCCCAGGGTACAGTGGTCTTAAAGGTACTTCCAATTGACAATTGACACAACTTATACAGTATTTTCTCTTCTCATTGTGATGTTGTGCATATCACCAGGGAAAAGCTGCAGGGACTATGACTGATTTGTTAGGCAGAGGGCATTATTGTTTTGTGTAATTCATGCTTCGCGATAATGAGATCTGAGAGTTGATTGGTTTACAGGTGAACGGGGCGACTCCATTGGCATCCCTGGACCGGCTGGTGATAGAGGAGCTACAGGAGACACTGGAGCATTTGGTAAGAGGATAGGAGATGGTACAGCACATATTTAAAAGAGAAGTTCAGGATTATACAACTTAATGTTAGTTGGTTCCTCACCCTGAAAATAGTCTATGGGCCAGGAGAAACTGTAAACCATGGTTCAGTTCTCTTAACAGTCACTACAAACTTATGCTAACTTTAGCCACCACTAGCTAAAAATCTATGGGTGTGATAGGGGCATGCAGACAAAAATAGCAAGGGGCATTCCTTGAAGAAACTATTAAGGGGTTTGCCACAATAGATCAGATGGGTCTTAGTAACCATCTCCTGGAGACAGCTGATAACTCCAACACTGGCTCTTCACCAATGATGATACTTGAAGGTAATTGTCTACGTCCCTCCTCCAAGTGGCATTATCAATATAGCTACTTCACGGAAGATGTGTAAAGAACTGAGTTAAAATAGTATCTTTCAAATACTTTGGCTGTGATTGATTTAACTTGTTTGGCACTATGGAACTAATGGACTAGTCCCAAAAGTGCTAACCCTCCGATCTGGTAAATTCAACCTGCCAATCTGGTAAATTCAGGCTAACTCAATCAAATGCTCAAAGTATTTGAAAGAAAAATACTATTTGAGCGCAGGCCTGTTATCAACTTACCACACAATAGCAGATGTGTGCCCTGATCAAGCTGGGGGAAATAGGGAAGATATAGGTGCGCTAGTAATGGTGTATGATGTCTGTGAACAACCTGTACAGTAAAACTTGCCCCCCTCTCCCTCCTTCAGCCCCACCGGGTGACCAAGGTGATGTAGGTGAACCAGGATTTTCAGGAGCTCCAGGACCTAAAGGGTTAACTGGTCCGCAAGGATCCATCGGACCTCCAGGGCCTGCTGGTGAGGACTTTAACCTTCAAGACTCTTAATTGCACACTACCCAAAACAATGCCTAATCAACGCCAACAAACTCTTAACAATATTTTAGGGTTTGTGGGCTTTGCTCATCTTTATTTGTTAGTGTTGTTGATGATCTCACCAGTGTGCCTTGATTGGTTTGAGCTCTGCTCTCCTCCTTACCCCTCTCTCCTCCCTCTGCTGGGAAGGTGTGATCGGACCCCCAGGTCCGAGTGGTAAACCTGGGGCTGATGGTCTCCCAGGGACCCCTGGACAAACTGGGCCCAAGGGAGACCAAGGACCCCTTGGACTCAAAGGTGGGGACATGCTCAAGACCAGACTAGAAAACAAGGACATTATTTTACATCAAATGTTTCTATCAATTTGAGATTCTGGCATTGACGTACTTTAATTTCCTTATTTCGCCTCCCAGGTCCACCTGGACCACTGGGTTTGCATGGACTGGACGGACTGAAGGGTGTGAAGGGCGAGGTTGGGGCCAGAGGTTAGTAAAATGCACAATGCAGCAATATCAAGATAATCTCTCTGAAATTCTGGAAAATATACAGTTCTCAATTTAACATTTGTGTATGTTGGGGAGGTGAGTCATGGAGAGGCAAAGACATTTTGTTTGTGTGAATGTGTTTCCCAGGCCCAGGTGTGCCCGGTCCCTCTGGTGCTCCAGGCTGTAAAGGAGAGAAGGGTTCCAGAGGGTATCAAGGGCCTCAGGGGCCCTCTCAGCCAGGACCTCTGGGCCCCAAAGGCCAGTCTGGACTAACAGGTACTGTATAACCTCAGTGATTCCCATCCAGAGATACCAACCCCAGAGAGATGGACACTGTATCAAACCACGGAACACATTTAAATGTTTTTTCTTACGCGCAACTTTGCTCATAAATTGTGCATACATGGAATGATTTAGGACTTGACATTAATTTATTTCGATGTTGCATGAAAATGCATGATTTATAAATGAAACATGCTCATGTGATATTTACATAGCTATAATGTTAACAGACATTTGACAAATGGTTTTTCATCACATTTTGGGAACTCGTGGCTTGTTTTAGACATTTGGTCAAGGCAAATCTTACAAATGAGGCCCATTTAACTTTTAATGTAAAAAGAGTGTCTCAGAAAGCTTGAATAAAACCCTCCCATGGAGCAGTTGACATACAAGCAGTGCATAATGACAGGTCGTGCTGTTACATTACACATGATATTAGTGTACTGTACTCGTTATATACTGTAAGTTGTGTTTTTCAAAAAGGAGTAGGGTTCAGTAAAATGCTGTGACCAGGAATGTCCTCTCTTTATAGGAAGCCCAGGAGACACAGGTGCCTCCGGTCTACCAGGCATGGACTGTAAGGAGTCCATGCCCGGCCACTGTGGGGAGTCAGGCTTCCCTGGACTCGACGGACCACCAGGTCAGAATCACAGTTGTCGACGCCTTTAATGACCGGTCTGTATGGGAGTAGGGTGAAGTTTAGTCTGGCTAACACCTAACTCCTCCTGACTTCAGAGTCTGGAAAGGCTCTTTTGATGTTGTTGGCACGATGCGTTGATAATGAAGGAGCTTTTTGAAGCTTTTTTACTGATTGGTTCTCCTCTGTGTCTTTCTCACTCAAACACCCACATGGACAAGCACAAACAGCCCCCGAGTGCAGCCCACTTCCAATACAACTGTTAGATTTTCAAATCCAAACAACGTGCAGTCTCAACTTTTGAGAGAACCAATCGAAGCACAGCCCATTTCTGTGCGAATACTGCATTTACAATGGACTCCTGTCCAGACCAGTGTGTCACAGCTCTCCCTCGGTTGTGTACCACGTGAGTCGCATCAGCCAGGCTAAGTGAAGTTGCCCCTAGAAGCTGATCTTCGGTCAGTTTTGCATTTTCCCCACTAATGTTTAAGGTTAGGATTAGGGGTGGGAAAGCTGACCCTAGATCTGTACCTAGTGGAAACTTCACTCTGGTGCCTCTGTGTGCCCATTAGGAATAAGGCCCGAAGGGGTGTGGTATATGGCCAATATACCACGGCTAAGGGCTGTTCTTAGGCACAACACGAAGAGGAGTTAAATTAAATTTATACTATTTCATCCTTCCACCAGAGGAAATAGTCCGGAGAAAAATCTAGTTGCTAATTCTATGTCCATCCTTGCTATGAAATCAAATAATCTGCCTGCCAGCTAGCTATCGACAGAAAATAAAATCAATCAAATTCTGCTGCAGAAATTAAACCAAATTAGCTGCATTTACATTTGTTTTAGCTGTTTTCTATTGACATTTATTTGGATATACTGTATCCATAATAATTCATGTGATCTCCCGCATAGAGAGTGAATGGTGTCCTGATGAGACAGCAACTGTCTTGAGCCAGCCAGGCAAACTAATGCGTCAGCATAATTGCAACAACAGGGGTTTGAACAAACCTTGCTGTCTGCCTCTATGATCTCAACAAAATGTGTAAATTACATTTTCAAAATTTTTGTGGAGGTCGGAGAGGCAGACGGCAAGGTTTGTACAAACCCCTGTTGTTGCAAACCTTAATGCTAGGCTAGAAGCAAGGGGAAATATACTGAGGGGGTATTTCTCTCTGTAATAAAGCCCTTTTGTGGGGAAAAACTAATTCTGATTGACTGGGCCTTGCTCCTCTGTGGGTGGGCCCTGCTCCCATTGCCCATTCATGTGAAATCCATAGATTAGGGCCTGATAACTTTATTTAAAATGACTGATTTCCTTCTATGAACTGTAACTCAGTAAAACCTTTGAAATTGTGGCATGATGCGTTTAGATATAAAACATTTTTGATTGAAATATCTAATTTACATGTATTCACACCCCTGAGTCAATACTTTGTAGAAGCACCTTACAGCTTTAAGTCATCCTGGAAAGGAAAGGGGATACCTAGCCAGTTGCACAACTGAATGCATTCAACCGAAATGTGTCTTCCGCATTTAACCCAATCAGAGAGGTGTGGGGGGCTGCCTTAATTGACGTATGTCTGTTTCAGCTTTTAAACTAATTAAAACTGTAACACAACAAAATGTGGAATAAGTCAAGGGGTATGAATACTTTCTGAAGGCTCTGTATATCCATCCGTATGATCGAAATCAACACAGGTAGGCTATTGTTTTCAAATACATAGTCTATTTCAATCAGAGAATTTGAGGGAGCATACTTAAAGTTCACATAGGACACAGGATAAGACAGGAGAAATACTCCAGATATAACAGACTGACCCTAGCCCCCCGACACAAACTATTGCAGCATAAATACTGGAGGCTGAGACAGGAACGGTCGGGAGACACTGTGGCCCCATCCGACGATACCTGCGGACAGGGCCAACCAGGCAGGATATAACCCCACCACCTTTGCCAAAGCACAGCCCCCACACCACTAGAGGGATATCTTCAACCACTAACCTACTACCCTGAGACAAGATCTCCCCCACGGCAACGAGGGGGGCGCCAACCCGGACTGGAAGATCATGTCAATGACTCAACCCACTCAAGTGACGCACCCCACCTAGGAACAGCATGGAAGAGCACCAGTTAGCCAGTGACTCAGCCCCCGTAATAGTGTTAGAGGCAGAGAATCCCAGTGGAGAGAGGGGAACCGGCCAGGCAGAGACAGCAATGGCGGTTCGTCGCTCCAGTGCCTTTCCGTTCACATTCACACCCCTGGGCCAGACTGCACTCAATCATAGGACCTACTGAAGTGATGAGTCTTCAATAAAGACTTAAAGGTCGAGATCGAGGCTGCGTCTCTCACATGGATAGGTAGACCACTCCATAAAAGTGGAGCTATATAGGCTCCCGAGTGGCGCAGCAGTCTCAGTGCTTGAGGCTTCACTACAGACACCCTGGTTCGATTCCAGGCTGTATTACAATGGCCGTGATTGGAAGTCCCATAGGGCGGCACACAATTGGCTCAGCGTCGTCTGGGTTTTGCCGGTGTAGGCTGTCATTGTAAATAAGAATTTGTTCTTCACTGACTTGCCTAGTTGAATAAAAATAAATAAAAACATATAGGAGAAAGCCCTGCCTCCAGCTGTTTGCTTAGAAATTATAGGGACAATAAGGAGGCCTGCGTCTTGTGACTGTAGCGTACGTGTAGGTATGTATGGCAGGACCAAATCAGAGAGATAGGTTGGAACAAGTAATGTAATGCTTTGTAGGTTAGCAGTAAAACCTTGAAATCAGCCCTCGCCTTAACAGGAAGCCAGTGTAGAGAGGCTAGCACTGGAGTAATATGATCACATTTCTGGATTCTAGTCAAAATTCTAGCAGCCGTGTTTAGCACTAACTGAAGTTTATTTAGTGCTTTATCCGGGTAGCCAGAAAGTAGAGTATTGCAGTAGTCTAATCTAGAAGTGACAAAAGCATGAATTAACTTTTATGCATCATTTTTGGACAGAAAGTTTCAGATTTTTGCAATGTTACTTAGATGGAAAAAAGCTGTCCTTGAAATAGTCTTGATATGTTCGTCAAAAGAGAAATCAGAGCCGAGGTCCTTCACAGTTTTATTTGAGACGACTGGACAACCATGAAGATTAATTGTCAGATCCAACAGAAGATCTCATTGTTTCTTGGGACCTAGAACTAGCATCTCTGTTTTGTACGAATTTAAAAGTAAAAAATGTGCCACCATCCACTTCCTTATGTCTGAAACACAGGCTTCCAGGGAGGGCAATTTTCACCATGTTTCATCGAAATGTACAGCTGTGTATCGCCTGCATAGCAGTGAAAGTTAACATTATGTTTCCGAATGACATCACCAAGAGGTAAAATATACAGTGAAAACAATAGTGGTCCTAAAACAGATTATTGAGGAACACTGAAACGTACAGTTCATTTGTCAGAGGACAAACCATTCACAGAGACAAACGGATATCTTTCCAACAGATAAGATCTAAACCAGGACAGAAATTGTCCATGTTCCCAATTTGGGTTTCCAATCTCTCCAAAAGAATGTGGTGATTGATGGTGTCAAAAGCAGCACTAAGGTCTATGAGCAGGAGAACAGATGCAGAGCCTTCATCTGACGCCATTAAAAAGTAATTTACCACCTTCATGAGTGCAGTCTCAGTGCTATGATGGGGTCTAAAACCAGACTGTGCAAACACTTTTTCAAAACAAATTGAGAGGAATGGAAGATTCGATATAGGCCGATAGTTTTTCATATTTTCTGGATCAAGGTTTGACTTTTTCAAGAGAGGCTTTATTACTGCCACTTTTAGTGAGTTTGGTACACATTCGGTGGATAGGGAGCCATTTATTATGCTCCAAATAGGAGGACCAAGCACAGGAAGCAGCTCTTTTAGTAATTTAATTGGAATAGGGTCCAGTATGCAGCTTGAAGGTTTAGAGACCATTACTATTTTCATGAATGTTTCGAGATATAGGATAAAGAAACATGAATGTTTCCCTTGATCCTAGGTCCTGGCAGTGTTGTGCAGACTCAGGACAACTGAGCTTTGGAGAAATACGCAGATTTAAAGAGGAGTCCGTAATTTGCGTTCAAATGATCATGATCTTTTCGTCAAATAAGTTCATGAATTTATCACTGCTGAAGTGAAAGCCATCCTCTCTTGGGGAATGCTGCTTTTTAATTAGCTTTGCGACAGTATCAAAAATATATTTTGAATTGTATTTATTCTCCTCAGTTAAGTTGGAAAAATAGGATGATCGAGCAGCAGTGAGGGCTTTTCCATTTTTTCCGGTACTGTCTTTTCAAGCTAGTCGGAAGACTTCCAGTTTGGTGGTGCGCCATTTCCATTCCAATTTTCTGGAAGCTTGCTACAGGGCTCGGGTATTTTCTGTATTCCAGGGAGCTAGTTTCTTTTGACAAATGTTTTTTGTTTTTAGGGGTGCGACTGCATCTAGGGTATTACGCAAGGTTAAATTTAGTTCCTCATTTAGCTAGTTAACCTCTCTAGGCTAGGCGGGACGAATTCGTCCCACCTACGTAACAGCCACTGCTATCCTGTGGCGCGATTTTCAAAACCTTAAAAATCCTATTACTTCAATTTCTCAAACATATGACTATTTTACAGCCATTTAAAGACAAGACTCTCGTTAATCTAACCACACTGTCCGATTTCAAAAAGGCTTTACAACGAAAGCAAAACATTAGATTATGTCAGCAGAGTACCAAGCCAGAAATAATCAGACACCCATTTTTCAAGCCAGCATATAATGTCACCAAAACCCAGAAGACAGCTAAATGCAGCACTCACCTTTGATGATCTTCATCAGATGACAACCCTAGGACATTATGTTATACAATACATGCATGTTTTGTTCAATCAAGTTCATATTTATATCAAAAACCAGCTTTTTACATTAGCATGTGACGTTCAGAACTAGCATACCCCCCGCAAACTTCCGGGGAATTCGCTAACATTTTATTAAATTACTCACGATAAACGTTCACAAAAAGCATAACAATTATTTTAAGAATTATAGATACAGACCTCCTCTATGCACTCGATATGTCCGATTTTAAAATAGCTTTTGGTGAAAGCACATTTTGCAATATTCTAAGTACATAGCCCAGGCATCACGGGCTCGCTATTTAGACACCCGGCAAGTTTAGCACTCACCATAATCATATTTACTATTATAAAATTTCATTACCTTTTGTTGTCTTCGTCAGAATACACACCCAGGACTGCTACTTCAATAACAAATGTTGGTTTGGTCCAAAATAATCCATCGTTATATCCGAATAGCGGCGTTTTGTTCGTATGCGTTCCAGACACTATCCGAAATAGTAAAGAAGTGTCACGCGCATGGCGCAATTCGTGACAATAAAATTCTAAGTATTCCATTACCGTACTTTCGAAGCATGTCAACCGCTGTTTAAAATCAATTTTTACGACATTTTTCTCGTAGAAAAGCGATAATATTCCGACAGGGAATCTCCTTTTCGGCAAACAGAGGAAAAAAATCCCAAAGGCGGGGGCGGTCGGGGTCACGCGCATAAGCCAGTGTCTCTTGATCGGCCACTTGAGAAAGGCGATAATGTGTTTCAGCCTGGGGCTGGAATGACGACATTCTGTTTTTTCCCGGGCTCTGAGCGCCTATGGACGACGTGGGAAGTGTCACGTTAGAGCAGAGATCCTTAGTAAATGATAGAGATGGAAAAGAAGTTCAACAAATGGTCAGACAGGCCACTTCCTGTAAAGGAATCTCTCAGGTTTTGACCTGCCATTTGAGTTCTGTTATACTCACAGACACCATTCAAACAGTTTTAGAACATTTAGGGTGTTTTCTATCCATATGTAATAAGTATATGCATATTCTAGTTACTGGGTAGGAGTGGTAACCAGATTAAATCGGGTATGTTTTTTATCTAGCCGTGTCAATGCTGCCCCCTAGCCCTAACAGGTTAACCAATTTTTATACTCTGACGTCTTTGGTAGGTGGATGGAATCTGGAAGGGTATCTAGGAATCTTTGGGATGTCCGAGCTTTTTTAGCACAGCTTTGATTATACTTGGTTGGGATCTAAGCAGATTATTTGTTGCAATTGCAAACGTAATAAAATGGTGGTCCGATAGTCCAGGATTATGAGGAAAAACATTAAGATCCACAATATTTATTCCACGGGACAGAACTAGGTCCAGAGTATGACTGTGGCAGTGAGTAGGTCCGGAGACATGTTGGACAAAACCCACTGAGTCGATGATGGCTCCGAAAACCTTTTGGATTTGGTCTGTGGACTTTTCCACAGACCCACTTCCACAGGGAATTCAGTGAGGAATGCCGTATACAGCCCAGGAGGCCTGTGAACAGTAGCTGTAAAAAGTGATTGAGTAGGCTGCATAGATTTCATGACTAGTATTTTTTTGGGGGGGGTAAATGGAAATTTGCTATCAGGATGCGTGGGGGATATGGTCACTAGTGTAACCAGGAAGAGAGGCCTCATTTAACACAGTAAATTCATCAACCTTAAGCCATGTTTCAGTCAGGCCAATCACATCCAGCTGCATCACATCCGGCAGTGATTGGGATCCGGCGCGCAATTGGCCCAGCGTCGTCCGGGTTAGGCCAGGGTAGGCTGTCATTGTAAATAAGAATTTGTTCTTAACTGACTTGCCTAGTTAAATATTGATTATGATCAGTGATCATAAGTTCATTGACTATAAGTGAGGGATCTAACATTAAGTAGCGCTAACATGAGATGTGAGATATCACAATCTCTTTCAATAATGACAGGAATGGAGGAGGTCTTTATTCCAGTGAGATTGCTAAGGCGAACACCGCCATTTTTAGTTTTGCCCAACCTAGATTGAGGCACAAACACAGTCTCAATGGGGATAGCTGAGCTGACTACACTGACTGTGCTAGTGGCAGACTCCGCTAAGCTGGCAGGCTCGCTAACAGCCTGCTTGCATGCCCTGCACCCTCTCTCATTGTGGAGCTAGAAGAGTTAAATTTGTCAGATAAATTCTAGCCTACGGCCCAATACATTTGTTAACTACAACTTTAGCCTACTTATAAAGTAGGGAAGATCATAAAAATTGTCTAATACCTTTCTTATCAATGACCCACTCAATCTCTAGACCAGATTTGATTCATTTTAACCGGCATTGACTAACCATGCACATTTCTTGATCCGGTTGATGAATGTACAATTGAAGTCGGAAGTTTACATACACTTAGGTTGGAGTCATTAAAACTCGTTTTTCAACCACTCCCAAATTTCTTGTTAACGAACTATAGTTTTGACAAGTCGGTTAGGACATCTACTTTGTGCATGACACAAGTAATTTTTCCAACAATTGTTTACAGACAGATTATTTCACTTATAACTCACTGTATCTCAATTCCAGTGGGTCAGAAGTTTACATACACTAAGTTGACTGTGCCTTTAATCAGCTTATAAAATTCCAGAAAATTATGTCATGGGCTTTAGAAGCTTCTGATAGGCTAACTGACATAATTTGAGTCAATTGGAGGTGTACCTGTGGATGTATTTCAAGGCCTACCTTCAAACTCAGTGCCTCTTTGCTTGACATCATGGGAAAATCAAAAGAAATCAGCCAAGACCTCAGGAAAAAAAAGTGTAGACCCCCACAAGTCTGGTTCATCCTTGGGAGCAATTTCCAAATACCTGAAGGTACCACGTTCATCTGTACAAACAATAGTACGCATGTATAAATACCATGGGACCACGCAGCTGTCATACCGCTCAGGAAGGAGACGCATTCTGTCTCCTAGAGATGAATGTACTATGGTGCGAAAAGTGCAAATCAATCCCAGAACAACAGCAAAGGACCTTGTGAACATGCTGGAGGAAACCGGTACAAAAGTATCTATATCCACAGTAAAACGAGTCCTATATCGACATAATCTGAAAGGCCGCTCAGCAAGGAAGAAGCCACTGCTCCAAAACCACCATAAAAAAGCCAGACTATGATTTGCAACTGCACATGGGGACAAAGATAGTACTTTCTGGAGAAATGTCCTTTGGTCTGATGAAACAAAAATACAACTGTTTGGCCATAATGACCATCGTTATGTTTGGAGGAAAAAGGGGGAGGCTTGCAAGCCTAAGAACACCATCCCAACCATGAAGCACGGGTTGGCAGCATCATGTTGTGGGGGTGCTTTGCTGCAGGAGGGACTGGTGCACTTCACAAAATAGATGGCATCACGAGGGAGGAAAATTACGTGGATATATTGAAGCAACATCTCAAGACATCAGTCAGGAAGTTAAAGCTTGGTCGCAAATGGGTCTTCCAAATGGACGATGACCCCAAGTATTCTTTCAAAGTTGTGACAAAATCGCTTAAGGACAACCAAGTCAAGGTATTGGAGTGGACATCACAAAGCCCTGACCTCAATCCTATAGAAAATGTGTGAGCAGAACTGAAAAAGCATGTGCGAGCAAGGAGGCCTACAAACCTGACTCAGTTACACCAGCTCTGTCAGGAGGACTGGGCCAAAATTCACCCAACTTATTGTGGAAAGCTTGTGGAAGGCTACCCAAAACGTTTGACCCAAGTTAAACAATTTAAAGTCAATGCTACCAAATACTAATTGAGTGTATGTAAACTTCTGACCCACTGGGAATGAGATGAATGAAATAATAGCTGAAATAAATAATTATCTCTACTGTTATTCTGACATTTCACATTCTTAAAATAAAGTGGGGATCCTAACTGACCTAAGACATGGATTTTTACTGGGATTAAATGTCAGGAATTGTGAAAAACTGAGTTTAAATGTATTTGGCTAAGGTGTATGTAAACTTCCGACTTCAACTGTATATAGAATGTTGTTGGATTCATGCATTGCTACACTGCATTCTATTTCCAGGGTGAGCACGAAAAATAAAATAAATGTTTAACCTCTAGAGGACCCCTTCCCGCTCTGATCCCGCTAACGGGATTTATTGACAAGATACCATGGCGGGAAATTCAAAACTGCAAGAATCTAATAATTTCAATTTCTCAAACAATCAACTATTCTTTACCATTTGAAAGGTAAACATCTCCTAAATCCAACCACATTGTCTGATTTCAAAGAGGCTTTACGGCGAAAGCATAAAGTTAGGTTATGTTAGGAGAGTACATTGAAAATAGCTGTGTGTAATGTTTTGTCAATTCAAAGACAGGCGTCACCAAAAGCAGAAAACCAGCTAAAATTATGCACTAACCTTTGACAATCTTCATCAGATGACACTCCTAGGACATTATGTTATACAATACATGCATTTTTTGTTCCATCAAGTTCATATTTATATCCAAAAACAGCATTTTACAGTGGCGGTGAAATTCCGATTTTTTTTTCCCCTCAAATGCTTCCGGTGAATCAGCGTTACAATTTACTAAATTACTAGTCGAAAACATTGGTAAATTATAATATTGTCATTCAAAGAATTATAGATTAACATCTCGTAAATGCTACCGCATTGCCAGATTTCAAAATAACTTTACTGGGAAATCACACTTTGCAATAAACGGGGTGCTATGCTAAGAACAATAGGCTAGGATATACAGGTTAGCACCATCTTGGAACCATCTAATATCAATAATACTATTGTAAATAATCCCTTACCTTTGATTATCTTCATCAGAAGGCACTTCCAGGAATCCCAGGTCCACAACAAATGTGGTTTCTTTCGACAAAGTTCATAATTTCTGTCCAAATAACTCCAAGTTGTTCCATGTTGTTAGCGCGTTCAGTAGGCTCCTCAAAATGTAGGGCGGGGGGGGGAAAAGTCACGACGAAAAGTTTACAAAAAATCTATTTACGTTCGTTCAAACATGTCAAACGTTGTTTAGCATCAATCTTTAGGGCCATTTTTAACGTGAAACATCAGTAATATTTCAACCCGACCTCTCCTGTGTCTTGAAAAACGTTTTGAAAAATGTCTCGCCTCACATGAACGCGCATGAGCACGCAATAATGAAGTGACGACATCCCAGGGACGTCAACTTCCCTTCCTTGTCATCCGGTCTCTGTTCATCATAGACGCTTCAAACAACTTTATAAAGATTGTTGACATCTAGTGGAAGTCGTAGGAAGTGCAAAATGAATCCTTTGTCACTGTGTGATCTATTAGCAATGACTCGAAAATAGTACAGCCACAAAATTCTCATTTCCTGATTGTATTTTTCTCAGGTTTTTGCCTGCCATATGAGTTTTGTTATACCTACAGACACCATTCAAACAGTTTTAGAAAATTCAGTGTGTTTTCTATCCAAATCTGTTAATAATATGCATATCCTAGCTTCTGAGTTGGTGTAGGAGGCAGTTAACCTGTTATGGCTAGGGGGCAGTATTTTCACGGCTGGATAAAAAACGTACCCGATTTAATCTGATTATTTCTCCTGCCCAGAAACTAGAATATGCATATAATTATTAGCTTTGGATAGAAAACACTCCAAAGTTTCTAAAACTGTTTGAATGGTGTCTGTGAGTATAACAGAACTCATTTGGCAGGCCAAAACCTGAGAAGATTCTGTACAGGAAGTACCCTGTCTGACCATTTCTTCCCCTTCTTGATTATCTCTATCCATTACAAAGGATCTCTGCTGTTACGTGACACTTCCTACGGCTCCAATGGGCTCTCAGAGCCCGGGAAAAAGCTGAATGACGTAATTGAAAGCCCTGGCTGAAACACATTATCGCCTTTCTCAAGTGGCCGATCAGGGGACAGTGGGCTTAGGCGCGTGCACTGGCCGCCCCCGTCTTTCTGTTTTTACCTCTATTTACCGAAACGCAGATTCCCGGTCGGAATATTATTGCTTCTTTACGAGAAAAATTGCATAAAAATTGATTTTAAACAGCGGTTGACATGCTTCGAAGTACGGTAATGAAATATTTAGAAATCTTTTGTCACGAAATGCGCCATGCTCGCGACCCTGATTTACCATTCGGATAGTGTCTAGAACGCACGAACAAAACGCCGCTATTCGGATATAACGATGGATTATTTTGGACCAAACCAACATTTGTTATTGAAGTAGCAGTCCTGGGAGTGCATTCTGACGAAGAACATCAAAGGTAATCAAACTTTTCTAATAGTAAATCTGATTTTGGTCAGGGCTAAACTTGTCGGTGTCTAAATGGCTAGCCGTGATGGCTGGGCTATCTACTGAGAATATTGTAAAATGTGCTTTCACCGAAAAGCTATTTTAAAATCGGACATATCGAGTGCATAGAGGAGTTCTGTATCTATAATTCTTAAAATAATTGTTATGTTTTTTGTGAACGTTTATCGTGAGTAATTTAGTAAATTCACCGGAGGTTTGCGGGGGGTATGCTAGTTTTGAACGTCACATGCTAATGTAAAAAAGCTGGTTTTTGATATAAATATGAACTTGATTGAACAAAACATGCATGTATTGTATAACATAATGTCCTAGGGTTGTCATCTGATGAAGATCATCAAAGGTTAGTGCTGCATTTAGCTGTGGTTTTGTTTTTTGTGACATTATATGCTAGCTTGAAAAATGGGTAGTCTGATTATTTCTGGCTGGGTACTCTGCTGACATAATCTAATGTTTTGCTTTCGCTGTAAAGCCTTTTTGAAATCGGACAGTGTGGTTAGATTAACGAGAGTCTTGTCTTTAAAATGCTGTAAAATAGTCATATGTTTGAAAAATGGAAGTTTTCGGATTTTAGAGGAATTTGTATTTCGCGCCACGCCCATCATTGGATATTGGAGCAGGTGTTCCGCTAGCGGAACGTCTAGATGTAAGAGGTTAAAAATGGGCACATATTTTTTTCAGAATTCTCAATACTGCCCCCTAGCCCCAACAGATTTGGCCTTAATATTTGGTTTACAACAGTGGGGGTTTATATTAACCTTGCTGTCAACCACTGCGACCAAGGTAACAATGTTGCAATTTTAGAAATGTTATCTCCCCTGTACCATAGAGAGTGAACAGTGTCCTGACGAGACAGCAACTTTTCTGAGCCAGGCGAAATCATGCATCAACATCAGAACTATCGATATATCCAATTAAATGTAAATAGAAAACAGTTAAAACAGACAAACGCAGTAAGTTTGCTGTCAGTCTAGCTGCAGAGTTTGACGTACTGCTATTGTATGCGTCTTTCTTTTTCCCAACGCAGTTAAGCCAAAACCACGCCCCTTTATTCAGAGGGGGGTTCTACTACGCTCACATTGGCTAGCTAGAGTTGTCTCACTCGCAGAGACAGTGACCTTCCAATGTAAGGATGGAAAGTGTAATTTAACAATTAGCTGCCTACTGTAATGCAGGCCTATTATTATCATGTTTGGGAACATTTGCCTATGTATTTATTTTCAGAGTTTCAATGAAGAGTTTCGAATACGCTACAGCCATTGAATCTGTCTTTGAGCGTTAATGGACGTTAATGGCTAGCTTGGTCCACAACATTATGTTGTTATATTTTTTAATCTTGAAATACAAGGGCAAATGCTAATAAATAGTGACTGAAATTTCGCGCTATGTGATATTCACTTCCGAACTTGGAGACTTGGAGAGCGCTCAAAGGGTTGTAGAACGCCCCTCTGAATAACGAGCCGTGGTTTTGGCTTAACTGCATTGGGAAAAAGAAAGACGCGTATTGTATAGCTGTGTAGTTGGCAAGCTAGCAAGTGAGAAGAGCGTTTGCCAGCCTGCCTAGCAACCAATCGTTGTTTGTATGGCAACGATGTAAATAGAATTAGCAACCAGATTTGTGTCCGGACTATACCCTCCTTTTGGATAGATGAAAGACTGTGATCCCTTGATGATTTAAAACTTGTGCTTAATACGGGCAAAACAAAATGCATATTTTTAAACTCTTGTAAGAATATTCACTCATTAGATGGTTCTCCAATCGAACAAGAACAAGTATAAATACTTAGGCTTTAGGATTGATATGGATTTGACGTTTAAAAAACAAATAGATGAGATGGTTAAGAAACTTAAAGATTTAAAGTGGCCTTTTTCTACAGAAACAGATCATGCCTTTCTCTAAGCAGTAGGAAGCAGATTATACAGTCAACCTTTTCATCTGTTCTTGATTATGGTGATATTATTTAGCAAAGTGCTGCTGCTACTACTCTTAAACCTTTGGATGCAATCTACCGTAGTGCCCTTCGTTTTGTTACAGGTGACAGTTTTGATAGTCATCACTGCATCCTGTATCAAAAGTTTCTCTGGACTATGCTAAAGATCCGTAGATCTCTACTTTACTGCCTATCTGTTTCCAAGGCCCTACTTCATAAACTTCTGTCTTATCTAACTTTGCCGTTGAAGTATAGACACCTAAGTTGCCTAACCCGTTCAGAGGATTGGTTAACGCTTGATGTTCTTTAGGGGCTCCACCGAGCTAGGTAAATCTGCTTTTAGTTCTAATGCACCGTATTGCTCGAACAAAATTCTAAATACATTTCATCTTGATGTTCTTGATGATCTGTTGCCGTTCTGGCAAACTAAAGTATTGATTGGGGACTTATTGCTTGAGGAATGTAACTTTTTCTGGGGATGTTTTATTTGTGCTTCCCATGACTGTGTTGTTTTATTTTAATGTGTATATTTACATTGTAAAATACAGGGCACATGTTAAAATAAAGGTTAATTGTTTAGAAAAATATTATAATTTTTTTTATAATAAAAATGTATCAAAAATGTTTTTGATTAAAATATGTCAATCAAATGTTTTTATTTGTTGGCAACCAGTTTGTAAAAGCAATAAAGCACTTCAGGAGTGTGTGGTATATGGCCAATATACCACGGCTAAGAGCTGTGTCCAGGCACTCCGCTTCGCTTAGTGCCTAAGAACAGCCCTTTGCCATGGTAATGGTCCATATACACAACACCCACTTGGGCCTTATTGCTTAAATAAAGCAGACTATTTAGAATGCATTGCTTCATACCAGCTAATTAGTATGCATGTTTGGATGTTGGGACATAGAGGGCAACATTTTTATTTTGCAATGACACGCAATGTGAGAGTAAAATTATAAGATGCAGGGCAATTGCAAGGTTCAGTATTTGAAGCTCCCATCAATTTAAACCAAATAGTTTGTTTGCTCACAAGTGTCTTCGTGAGAAGAAAATTTTGCCAAAAGGTCTTTTTTTATTAGTATTTTATTATGTTCCTGCAAAAAAAATCTATTACAAACTCAGTCACAATTAAACACTTTAGTTGTGTGTGTGATGTTGTTTCAGGTTCAACAGGTGACATTGGGTACTCCGGCCCTGCCCTGCCCATGACCGGTGAAGAAGGGGACAACGGTGTGCCCGGCTTACCAGGGCTCAAAGGGGACAAGGGGGCTTCAGGCCCCCCCGGGCTGCCTGGCATCGCAGGGTTACCTGGGCCTAAAGGTAACAGGACAGACCTGGGTTGTGTTCATAAGGCACTAAACGGAGGAAAGTGTATTGAAACTGGGAGGGACTAGCTGGACGCTCATTTTGTCTTCTGTTGCAAAACATTTAGTAACGTTTTTTTGTTGTGTGCTCAAACAAACACGACCTGGACTGTATAATAAAGGCCTCCTCATACAGCCAGATGCTACCCTTGGTAACATAGCAAAGTAACGTAGGGTCCGCCCTCTCAGATGCTCCAATGCTTTCATTGTTTGACAACGCATTGATCTAAGTGGAAGATCCACTTAAGCATGTGCCAGTGCCAACCAGGTACATATTTGGGGTGGCGATCACAGAAATGTACGATAGGTGCGTATGTGGACACCTGCTTGTCAAACATCTCATTCCAAAATCATGGGGATTAATATGGAGTTGGTCCCCCCCTTTACTGCTATCACAGCCTTCACTCTTCTGGGAAGGCTTTCCACTAGATGTTGGAACATTGCTGCAGGGACTTGCATCCATTCAGCCACAAGAGCATTAGTGAGGTCGGGCGCTGATGTTGGGCGATTAGGCCTGCTCATAGTAGGCGTTCCAATTTATCTCAAAGATGTTCGATGGGGTTGATGTCAGGGCTCTGTGCAGGCCAGTCACGTTCTTCCACACCGATCTTGACAAACCAGGTAGCGTTCTCCTGGCATCTGCCAAACCCAGATTAGTCCATCAGACTGCCAGATGGTGAAGCATTATTCATCACTCCAGAGAACGTGTTTCCACTGCTCCAGAGTCCAATAACGGTCAGCTTTATACCACTCCAGCCGACGCTTGGCGTTGAGCATGGTGATCTTAGGCTTGTGTGCGGCTGCTCGGCCATGGAAACCCATTTCATGTAGCTCCCAACGAACAGTTATTGTGCTGACTTTGCTTCCAGAAGCAGTTTGGAACTCGGTAGTGAGTGTTGCAACGGAGGACAGACAATTTTTATGTTATACGCGCTTCAGCACTCGGCAGTCCCTGTCGGTGAACTTGTGTGGCCTATCACTTCGCAGCTGAGCTGTTGTTGCTCCTCGACGTTTCCACTTCACAATAACAGCACTTACAGTTGATGAAATTTGACAAACTGACTTGTTGAAAAGGTGGCATCCTATGACGGTGCCACGTTGAAAGTCACTGAGCTCTTCAGTAAGGCCAGTGTTTGTCTATGGAGATTGCATGGCTGTGTGCTCGATATTATACACCTGTCGGCAACGGGTGTGGCTGAAATAGGCGAATGCACTAATCTGAAGGGGTGTCCACATACGTTTGTATATATAGTGTAGCTAGGTGAGACAACAACACGTCACAATCGTATTAGGTATATTTTCCCTCACAAAGTATTTATCAGTCAGTGCTAATAGGCGAACATTTTGTTACTTTTTTTGGGGGTGGCATTGGAGGCGCCGTGAGTTATTTAAGATACTCTTCAAAGCGGTAGGGTTTCAGACTTTTTCGAAAGATGGGCAGGGTCTCCGCTATCCTGACTTTAGGGGGAAGCTTGTTTCACCATTGGGGTGCCAAGACAGAGAAGAGCTTTGACTGTGCTGAGCAGGAGCTTGAAGAGGCCAAGAAACGAGAGGTGGGGGAACGGAGTGCTCAGGTAGGGATGTGGGTTTTAAGCATAGCCTGACGGGAAGGAGGTGCAGTTCCCCTTGCTGCTCTGTCGGCAAGCACCACGGTCTTGAAGATGATGCAAGCTTCGACTGGAAGCCAGTGGAGGAGCCGGATGACATGGGAGAACTTAGAAAGGTTGAACACCAGGCGGACTGCGGCATTCTGGATAAATTGCAGGGGTTTAATGGCACAAGCGGGGAGCCCAGCCAACAGCGTTGCAGTAGTCTAGACGGGAAATGACAAGTGCCTGGATTAGGACCTGAGCTGCTTCCTGTGTGAGGAAAGGTCGTGCTCTATGGATGTTGTAGAGCAGGAACCTGCAGGAGCGAGTCACTGCTTTGATGTTTGCAGAGAACGACAGGGTATTGTCCAGGGTCACTCCAAGGTTCTTTGCACTCTGGGAGGGGGACACCGTGGAGTTGTCAACCGTGATGGAGAGGTCTTGGAGCAGGCCTTTCCCAAAAGGAATAGCAGCTCTGTTTTGTTGAGGTTGAGGGCCGACATCCAATCTGAGATGTCTGCCAGGCCACCTAATTTATACATTGATAAGAGATATTATAGGTAAATGAGTAGGCTTAAAATGTTTTGAGAAGGGGATGATAAATACAAATATCAAGAAAGCATAGTGATTGCTTTGGATTCTTTATGATTGACATCTTAGTCATTTAGCAGACGCTCTTATCCAGAGCGACTTACAGTAGTGAATGCATACATTTCATGCATTTTTTTTTTTTTGTAATGGCCCCCGTGGGAATTGAACCCACAACCCTGGCGTTGCAAACACCATGCTCTACCAACTGAGCCACTGGAGACTAATGTGAAGTCAGTCATATGGCAGCAAACTGAAAATTATTATTTCGGCCCCTTTTCCACCCACAGTGAAGTAGCCTAGGCTATAAATAGCTGTGCCATTATTCAGATCATTACTTTAATTGTATGGCCTCATAGTTTGCAGGGAGGAAATTTGGAGACACAAGCTAAATAGACTTCTGTTGCCTATGGAAAGCTGTGCGCAGCAGCGCTAAATGCAACTATGTGTTAGTTTCTTTCAATTTATAACCTAACCTTTTTTTGTTGCCTATTTGAATCATCATGGAATTCAGTTTAACTTCTCTAGGGTATGTGGGACGGTAGCGTCCCACCTCGCCAACAGCCAGTGAAATAGCAGAGCGCCAAATTCAAAACAATAAATCTCATAATTCAAATTTCCCACACATACAAGTATTATACACCATTTTAAAGATAATCTTCTCGTTAATCCAACCACACTGCCTGAATCCAAAAAGGCTTTACGGCGAAAGCATAGCATTAGATTATGTTAGGACAGCACCTTGACAAGAAAAACCACACAGCCATTTTCCAAGCAAGGAGAGGTGTCACAAAAACCAGAAATACAGCTAAAATGAATCACTAACCTTTGATGATCTTCATCAGATGGCACTCATAGGACTTCATGTTACACACTTTTGCTCGATAAAGTTCATATTTATATCCAAAAACCCCATTTTTCATTGGCGTGTAATGTTCAGAAATGTTTTGCCTCCCAAAACTTCCGGTGAATAAGCACATCAATTTACAGAAATACTCATCATAAACGTTGATAAAATATGCAGCTGTTATTCAAAGAATTATAGATACACTTCTCCTTAATGCAACCGCTGTGTCAGATTTCAAAAAATCTTTACAGCGAAAGCACACTTTACAATATTCTGAGTACAGCGCTCAGTCACAAAACCAAACCCTCCATTTTGTGGAGTCAACAAAACTCAGAAATAGCATTCTAAATATTCACTTACCTTTGATGATCTTCATCGGAATGCACTCCCAGGAATCCCAGTTCCACAATAAATGTCCATTTGTTTCGATAAAGTCCATATTTATTTCCAAATACCTCCTTTTTGTTTGCGCGTTCAGTCGAGTAACCCAAATGCACTGTGCTCGCGCAGTAAGTTCAGACGAAAAGTCAAAAAAGTTATATTATAGTTCGTAGAAACGTGTCAAACGATGTATAGAATCCATCTTTAGGATGTTTTTATCATAAATCTTCCATAGTATTCCAACCGGACGATACCTTTGTCTTCAAAAAGGAAAAGGAACACAGCTAACTCTCACGGGAGTGGGCGCCACTGAGCTCATGTCATTTTCTCAGTCATCTGATTCCAAGCGCTCTTATTCTCTCCCCATTCACAGTAGAAGCATAAAACAAAGTTCTAAAGACTGTTGACATCTAGTGGAAGCCTTAGGAAGTGACCCCACAGACACTGTATATTGGATAGGGAATCACTTGAAAAACTACAAACCTCAGATTTCCACACTTCCTGGTTGGATTTTGTCTCAGGTTTTTGCCTGGCATATGAGTTCTGTTATACTCACAGACATCATTCAAACAGTTTTAGAAACTTCTGAGTGTGTTCTATCCAAATCTACTAATAATATGCATATCCTACCTTCTGGGCCTGAGTAGCAGGCAGTTTACTACAGGCACGCTTTACATCTGGACGTCAAAATACTGCCCCTACCCAAGAGAGATTAAACCCGGAGCCTGGCGCACGGTTTACGACGACTAGACCATTGTCATTACAGTTCCATGATCAGTGTTCAACCCTTATTTTAAACTTTTGTCCACTTCTAATATTTCATGGATTGAACAACTGAAAATTACAACTTTCAGGATGGCCACTCCCGTTGTCTTTACACTGCTGCTACTCGCTGTTTATTATGTTTGCATAGTCACTTTACCCCTATCTATATGTACAAATGACCTGTACCGCTGCACATTGACTCGGTACCGGTACCCCCTGTATATAGCCTTGTTATTGTTATTTTATTGTTCATATTTATTTAAAAAATATATATTTAGTAAATATATTCTTAACTCTATTTCTTGAACTGCATTGTTGGTTATGGGCTTGTAAGTAAGCATTTCACGGTAAGGTCTACACCTTTTGTATTTGGCCCATGTGACAAATAAAATGCGATTTGATTTTAAACAACCCACTAGGCACAAACTGGTTGAATCAATGTTGTTTTGACGTAATTTGTCAACGCATTGTGAGGTGGAATCTACGTGGAAAATACATTCGATTTGAAAAAAGTTGTCAACATTGTTTTGAGGGTGAAATTTCAACCACAGGATTATGTCATCATGGTAACCACATTTCAACATAGACAAACCTTTCTAAAATATGTTGAATTTGTACTTTTAAAACAATGTCAGGGCCTCCCAAGTGGCGCTGCGGTCTAAGGCACTGCAGTGCTTGAGGCGTCACTACAGATCCGGGTTCAATCCCGGGAGACCCATGAGGCGACGCACAATTGACCCAGCATCGTCCAGGTTAGGGGAAGGTTTGCCCGGCCGGGATGTTCTTGTCCCATCGCGCTCTAGCGACTCCTGTGGCAGGCTGGGTGCATGCACGCTGACACGGTCGCCAGTTGTACAGTGTTTCCTCCAACACATTGGTGCAGATGGCTTCTTGGTTAAGCGAACAGTGTGTCAAGAAGCAGTGCAGCTTGGCAGGGTCATGTTTCGGAGGACTCATGGTTCTCGCCCTTGCCTCTCCCGAGTCCATACTGCAGTTGCAGCAGTGGGACAAGACTGCAACTACCAATTGGATAACATGAAATTGGGGAGAAAAAGGGGGAAAAAAATGAAAAAATTAAATCAAACAAGATCTTCAAAGTTATATCCACTATCAGAAGAAAGAAAATTGACTGGGCAGCACCTCCTACTGGAGAATTGATCTATCTACAGCTAACCTTTGGCCTCACGTCCACGGTTTTAGCCAAGCCCTGCTTAGCTATGATATTTGTCACTGACTATTACCAATGTACGATCATGAGAATGATTGTTCACTGTTTCTATCGAAGTCCTTCCAAAGGGTAGATTTAACAAAGCAAATTCAATTTGACCATACTTTATCACTGATACATCATCAAGGATGCTGTTTGGACCTAAACAGTATTTGCAAAGTCATCAAAAGCTATTGTTTCAATTCAACACAGAATTTAAAAAAGACAATAAAATAGGCCTAACGTTTCAAGCTCTGGTTAATTTCAAATGTAATTATATTTAAGTTTCAAGTTTTTGTCACATGCACAAGTACAGTGAAATGCCTTTCTTGCTTGTTCTTACCCAACAATGCAGTAATCAATATCATAAAAAAGTCAAGTAGAACAAAAACATGCAAGAAATAGAAATAAAAGAACACAAGAAAGTAAGTAAGCTATTGTCGTGTCTTTGGCTATGCCGGATTAAGTGATATGACATGCTAACTTATAAAATGATTTCTCTGTAATTAATATTACCTGATTAAGCTAATCATGTAAATGTAATTAACTAGAAAGTCGGGGCACCACGGAAGAACGTTTATAGAGCCGTTATCTTCCGAATAAACTCTTAAAATACTTAGTAATATTTTACATCGATAGCAGTCAATATTAACCCTTGTCTTATTTTCAGTCTCATAATGAAAGTTGTAAATTCTTGGCTATCTTCACAAACCCTGGCTAACAAGTTGAATCAGCAATACAAAATTGGGTTTAATTATTTATTTACTAAATACCTAACTAATCACACAGAATTACAAATACACAGAATACAATGATGTCATACAGAATTCACCCCTGGTGAACGGAACCTGTATGAAAGCTGGTTACACAAAGGAAAGGGGGTTGGGCTTGAATGAAAGAGCGGGAAGATTTAGGAACACAGAAACAGCAGCTATGCTATCGTAAATACATTATCTTATGCATTCTAAATTACCGCCCATTTGGAAAAGGAAAATGCAATAAATATTTACTCTGAGCTGCGCTTCGGTAGATTGGTCGTAGATGCTGGCCGGGTTGGCCAACAGATCTTCCTGGCCGGAAGAATGTCAATGGTGGTCAATTGGATACGTGGTGGTATACTCGTCTGGTTGTTAGACTGGATCTGTCGTCCGTCCTTTCCTAGCCCCCGTCTACAGCGGCCGCTGCTAACTCAACGGCTAGGAAGTAGCACTTCTGTAGTGAATAAGCTCAAAGTTCATACCATTTCATACCATAGCGCACGCCGAGGTTGGCTTAGTTCTGTCCTTGACATGTGTGTCCTTCTAACGTAGAGGCTGCAGACCTCCCGTACTGGAACAACGTGGTTATCTTTTCGTCAAAGGCTTATATAGTGGAGTGGGGGAGGGAGGTGTTTCATCGTTTATAACCCCTGTCTCTTCACAGGGTTGGGCCACTGATTGAGCAGGGCACTTTCCTTATGAAAACCCAATTCTCTCATTGGGAAGCTAAAATTATATTTCATCTCCTAACAAACATTTTCAATATCAAACATTTAAATTGCATAACAATTCCATGTGACTCTGATAACTAGAGGGCGTATACTTTCTCAGGTACAGTTTATGTCGTCCTGTCATCAATCATAATGTCTCAGATGACAACTGAAATGAAATCCATACTCATTACGTTATCAAGCATATTTCCAACTGGTTTTATTAACAAAATATGGTTCCTTTTCCCCATTTGTTTGATGTTCCCAGACTCTCTATATTTAACACAGGCTATTCAAGTCCTTCAGTAGACTCAGAGAGGGGAAGGGAGAAAGGTATTTATGGGGGGGGGGGGGTCATAAACCTTACCCACAGGCCAACGTCATGACAGTCCCCCCATGTTGTAAACCAACATAAAAATGAACGTGGGTTGTCCTGGTTGTGGATCATCGTTGTGGTCCCCATCTGGCGGTCGACCCGGGTAGGGTGTCTGCAAATGAAGAAATCCGCTCCAAGGCTGGGCAGCAGATGTCCAGTTGGTGGTTGCTATTGCAGTTCCCCCTCTGGTGGTCGACCCGGTAGGGTCTCTGCAAATGAAGAAGTCCTTTCCATGGCTCGGCAGCGGATGTCCGGATTGGGATCGCCGTTCCGGACCCGTCGTCTGGTCGTCCAGACTGGAATATCTGGGCAGTAACTTAGGCAGATGTTAACAACGCACACACACTCATGAAATATATCATTACATTTCCCACCAAATGAGCGGCGTTGTGGCACTAACTGATGGTTGTATGGGGGAGTTGTTTATAGCTCTATCACTTTCTATGTGCCAAAGAAAATAAACAAAATTAATGAAAGCATAAACAAAACAAAATAGTTATGCCACCTTAATCATCTAATTGGACTGTATTCTATCTACGTCCATGGTCTTGGCAAAATGACCCTATCATGGCATTGTCTAATGACATATTTAGGGCTTTCCTAATTTGCAGGGTGGCGCTTAGGGTACTATCCTAAGTTGACAACTATATGATAAGTCTACAGCTGTAAGGCACTAGTTTTGGGCAGTCTACAGGATGACCTATGGACTTCTGGTTAGAAAACTGGTGAGTGCTGTAGAGTCAAAGGCCTAGAAGTAAATGTTCAACTTTACTAAGGCTGGTATTTTGCTTGGACCCTTAAGTGATCCTAGCATAAATCCTAATTGGATGTTCTGTTGTGCATGTGCGTTTATGCTTACACAATCGCGCATGTCAAGGGAAGAAAACCAAGTATCCTGGCAGATTACAACTTGTTCAGAATGAGTCTGACGTAGTCAGGTAATTTTCAGGTCAATGCCTGGAGGTCAGTCAGAATTGGTGTCAAGGGAGTCTGTAGTAGTTTTCTACAAGTCACTGTGTCTTCCACTATTGTAGTGGCAGTAGGTATGAAGTCAATTTCATAGCTATGTTATCCACGGAGGAGCTAACCTCACGACAGAAGTACTCTAAGTATTAGACCAGTCGAACGTGGTGTGATCATGGTTCATGACTTCTAATAATTTTCTCCTGAACGGAGGGTTCTATTTATTAGTGGCATGTGTTAACCATTGGAAGAGTGCAATGGAGATTCCCTTCCCCGTGTTGCACTCTGAGTGACTCCTATGTCGCTATTATCAATAGCAATTCAACTTGTGAGGTTACTAATCCTCTTACTGAGTGTTGCTGGACTGACTGTGGTATTGGTACTGGTATTCAAGGGGTCCAGTTGTCCTACCGATTTATTCTGAAATATTATCTACCGGAACACATGATTGGAGCATATTACTAGTTGTATTGTAGTTGAACCTACACATGGCAAGGAATGATTATTGTTGCCATTTGTTTTGGAGGTGGACAAGTCCATTGGACTTCCTTTACGACCAGTGTGGTACACCTCAGTACTATCTTAGATGTGTTCTAAGATAATCCCCGTCTAGGGGCCTGTCTGCTCCTCACTGTTCTCATAGGGGAGTTTACAACTAGATTTGATTTATGCTCTGGCGGCCTCGTACGGTGTTGTCCGTAGTCTCGACCCCCCACCGGCCTCGATGAGGCTCATCATGGGTCTGGGCTACTATTCCCCCCTTTGTGTCTCGGGACCCCCCCACCAGCGGGTGGTGTTGGTGTCCGAGGCGCAAACGAAAAGGTCGGACCCTATGTACGAGTTGTCAGTGGCCGCGTTATTATGAGAATGGCTGTAACCTTTCAACCAAATCTCCTGGTGTTTGTGCTTCAACACCCTCAGTGGCTGTCGAGGTCTGTCAGTCACCACCGCGTCCGCGTGTGGCAACCTCTTCAGTACCTGCAAACTGAGACGTGGATATCGGTCTGCGATATCGCAAAGTGTTTCACCAGTGGGAGTCATCGGGTCAGTTGCTGGACTGACGCCATTAGTGTCATTGTAAGGGGTGACAGTCCCCAACAAAGCAGAAGGTGTATCATCGGAAGCAGAGTGTACTCTGCACATCAATGTTTTTCTTGCTGAGACGGCCGCAGTGCTTGCGGAAGTGTCCGAAGGGCAAGAGAAATTCATCTCAACTACCGTATTGCACGACTGCAAGGAGGAGGGAAGTTGCTCATTCACAGAGACAGCTGGCTCGAAATCATGAAAAGAATGGTCAATCAGATTGGCTGATGGAATGTGTCGAGATATCGTAATATCTCCTTGGATCGGATTCTGCACCAAGAGGTTTCTAAACGTCTTTTTCCCAAGGGGTGCTTTCGACAGATAGCCCTCGTGAATGACTGCATTGCAGCTAGCGTTAGGGGAAGACAGTGTGGTCAGTGGAGAAGGCACTGTGGCCTGTGACCATACCTGGTTGGTTTTCCAATCCATCAATGGGAGTAACCGATCCATCAAGTCTGCTCCAAGTAGCAGGGTTACAGTTTCGAGGCTGGTAACATACACAGGGTGAACGAGCGATACGTCCTGGAAGTGTAGTTTCAGCATGACTCTCAATGTGAGAGGCGAGGTAGTGTGAGTGACCCCTCGAAGTGTAGTGTCGCATCGTTCCACTTTTAACCAACGTTTAGTTGGCTTCAAAGCCCTTTTTAGATCATCAAACAATGTTTGAGAGATGAGTGATATTGTCGCACCCGAATCAATTAGCGCATGACAAGCTAAGCAGTCCTCCAGGACTGTTTCCAGGTATGGCCGTTTAGATTCGTGGTTAGTGGACATATTCCCCACAAAGTGGGGATGGTTGATTTTGGAGAGCGTTCGCAATTTCGGCTGTTGTTTTTCTAATGGCATAATTAGGGTTGGTATCACTGCTGAGGTCAGAGATCAATCCTTTTATGGGTGGAGGTTCACTAATTAGCGGAGGAGTGGTGACCACCTCCTTTGGTAGCTTGCACATTATAAGAAAAATTTAGAGGAAAAATGTTCCTATTTTTTTTTCAATGTTTGGGTTTGGAATTCATTGGAAGCTGCAAAGACAAGTTTAATCTATTTATAGATGTTGACGAACCATCAGTACTGTACCAGTAATGTGGAAGTTGGACGTGAATGAATTTGCAAAAGCAAATTTAATTAATTAATCAATGCCAATGATTAATCCTACCTGGGTAGGCTATCTGGGTATTAAACTTGAATTAACCGGAGGTTGCTTCGTCCAGGTTAATGTGGAAAATTTAAAAAGTGTCTCATTTGATTGCAAGAACATTAAGGTTTGTTCAACAATTTAACTTATTAAATTGAATGAGATGATAATCCATACAATCTCCATTGATTGGCTATAATAGTGTCGCACATGGGACAGAAGCGGATTCCCGCTTCTGTCAGTACTGGATTACTGAATGGGTTTTGCAAAAACCAAATTTTACTGATTGATCAATTTTAATGATAAATCAAACCTGTATAGGCTATTTGGGATTTAAACTTTAATTAACCTGAGAGGTTTATTCATCTAGGTTAATGTGGAAAATTTTAAAAGTGTCTCATTTGATTGCAAGAACATTAAAGGTTTGTTCAACAATTTAACTTATTAAATTGAATGAGATGATAATCCATACAATCTCCATTGATTGGATATCATAAGTGTAAACAGTAGATTAAACGTTGGGAACACTCCCCACTATGGTACACTTCTTCCTTGGGCCGAAGCCACATGGGCTTCCCGCTGGGGCGGGACTTCTGTAAATACTGGATTACTGAATGGGTTTTGCAAAAACCAAATTTTACTGATTGATCAATTTTAATGATAAATCAAACCTGTATAGGCTATTTGGGATTCAAACTTTAATTCACCTGAGAGGTTTATTCATCTAGGTTAATGTCGAAAAAGATTACAATGTCTCATTTAGAAAACTCATCAATTTGGATATTATTTAAACTTGAGAATGTAAATCTGGCAATTTCACTTATTAGTTCAATTGAAAAAGACATCGATATCCGTCTGGATATCACGAGTAACGACTTGAGTGTCACCTGACTAATTATTTGAAGGAAGGTCCCTGCTGGCACACGCTGAAATCCAACTCAAGTCGGATGAATTACAATGTGGCACAAACAAAATGGCTGTTTTCCCTTTTGTTAGCTTAGCATCTCGAGCAAGCTAATGCTACTTGATGCCTGAAAAATGCTCAACATAGGATTCCCTTGGCAAGGGAAAGGTTTTACTTATAACGTATTATGTTCAAACCCTTTTCGGCGATATTTGACGATGTTTTAACCGGAACTCGCGGGAAACAACGAAATGCACCGTGGTCTACTCGCATCGAAACGCGAGAGACAGAGAGATACTTATCGCTGGTCAAGCTAATCTCTCCTAAATTTCAATCGGCTGGCTCTTTGTCCTCGCTCGAGAAATTAATAATGACCTAGCCAACACGCGTCTGAAACGCGCGAGGCAGAAATAGCCCAGCGTTTGGCCAAACGCACTATTTCTCAGATAGCTTTATCAGCCATCATACATACATGTATAGTTTATGCTACCCACTGACTACGTCAGAGCACAACACGGAGGCGATTCTCCAGAGCGCACACGCACCCATAATTCCGGTCTACAATTCCCATAATGTAATCATAAACTTGGTATATTATGTAATCTGCTTTTCAATTTTATATATGCTGAATCAAAATGAAAGCTTCATCCTATTTTAGATTCCTCGCACGGGGGCTCCAATATGTCGTGTCTTTGGCTATGCCGGATTAAGTGATATGACATGCTAACTTATAAAATGATTTCTCTGTAATTAATATTACCTGATTAAGCTAATCATGTAAATGTAATTAACTAGAAAGTCGGGGCACCACGGAAGAACGTTTATAGAGCCGTTATCTTCCGAATAAACTCTTAAAATACTTAGTAATATTTTACATCGATAGCAGTCAATATTAACCCTTGTCTTATTTTCAGTCTCATAATGAAAGTTGTAAATTCTTGGCTATCTTCACAAACCCTGGCTAACAAGTTGAATCAGCAATACAAAATTGGGTTTAATTATTTATTTACTAAATACCTAACTAATCACACAGAATTACAAATACACAGAATACAATGATGTCATACAGAATTCACCCCTGGTGAACGGAACCTGTATGAAAGCTGGTTACACAAAGGAAAGGGGGTTGGGCTTGAATGAAAGAGCGGGAAGATTTAGGAACACAGAAACAGCAGCTATGCTATCGTAAATACATTATCTTATGCATTCTAAATTACCGCCCATTTGGAAAAGGAAAATGCAATAAATATTTACTCTGAGCTGCGCTTCGGTAGATTAGTCGTAGATGCTGGCCGGGTTGGCCAACAGATCTTCCTGTTACTCGGAAGAATGTCTCTGGTGTTAAATTGGATAAGTGGTGGTATCTTCGTCCGTCTGTTAGACTGGATCCGTCATCCGTCCTTTCCTAGCCCACGTCGACAGCGGCCGCTGCTAACTCAACGGCTAGGAAGTAGCACTTCTGTAGTGAATAAGCTCAAAGTTCATACCAGTTCATACCATAGCTCACGCCGAGGTTGGCTTAGTTCTGTCCTTGACATGTGTGTCCTTCTAACGTAGAGGCTGCAGACCTCCCGTACTGGAACAACGTGGTTATCTTTTCGTCAAAGGCTTATATAGTGGAGAGGGGGAGGGAGGTGTTTCATCGTTTATAACCCCTGTCTCTTCACAGGGTTGGGCCACTGATCGAGCAGGGCACTTTCCTTATGAAAACCCAATTCTCTCATTGGGAAGCTAAAATTACATTTCATCTCCTAACAAACATTTTCAATATCAAACATTTAAATTGCATAACAATTCCATGTGACTCTGATAACTAGAGGGCGTATACTTTCTCAGGTACAGTTTATGTCGTCCTGTCATCAATCATAATGTCTCAGATGACAACTGAAATGAAATCCATACTCATTACGTTATCAAGCATATTTCCAACTGGTTTTATTAACAAAATATGGTTCCTTTTCCCCATTTGTTTGATGTTCCCAGACTCTCTATATTTAACACAGGCTATTCAAGTCCTTCAGTAGACTCAGAGAGGGGAAGGGAGAAAGGTATTTATGGGGGGGGGGGTCATAAACCTTACCCACAGGCCAACGTCATGACACTATGTATAAAGTCAGTGCCAATACCATATTTACAATGTGCAGGGATACTAGAGTGGTAAGGTTAGATATGTATAGGGGTAACGTGACTAGGCATCAGGATATATGATAACCTGAGTAGCAGCAGCGTATATGATGATTGTATTTGAGTGTGTGTGCGTGTTATGTGTGTGGGTGAGCAAATTAAGTGAGTTTGTGTGTGTGTTGGAGTGTGAGTGAGTGTGTGGAGTTTGCGAGGTCTTAGCTAACAGTGCAAAAATCCTAAATCAAATAGAAGGGTCAATGCAGATAGCCATTTTGTTAGCTATTTATCAGTCTTATGGCTTGGGGATAGAAGGTGTTCAGAGGAGCCTGTTGGTGTCAGACTTGTTGCTCCGGTACCACTTGCCGTGCGGAAGCAAAGTGAACAGTCTATGGCTTAGGTGACTGGAGTCTTTAACAATTTTCCGGGCCTTCCTCTCACATCGTCTGATATAAAGGTCCTGGATGGCAGGGAGCTCAACCCCAGTGATGTACTGGGCTGCCCTCACCACCCTCTGTAGCGCCAATGCGAGCGAGGGCTGTGCAGTTGCCATACCAAGCAGTGATGCAGCCAGTCAAGGTGCTCTCAATGGTGCAGCTGTACATGTTTTTGAGGATTTGAGGGCCCATGACAAATCTTTTCAACCTCCTGAGGGGGAAGAGGCACTGTCGCGCCTTCTTCACGACTGTTTGCGTATGGAACATTTTAAGTCGAGGAACTTGAAGCTCTCGACCCGCTCCACTGCTGCCCCGTCGATGTGGATGGGGGCGTGCTCGCTCCCCGTTTCCTGTAGTCCACAATCAGCTCCTTGGTCTTACTGGCGTTGAGGGAGAGATCAACCACACTGCCAGGCCAACAGGTCTACCACCGTTGGAGTCGTGCATGGCCAAGCAGTCGTTGTTCGAACAGAGAGTACAGGAGGGGACTAAGCACAAACCCCTGTGGGTCATCTGGGTTGAAGGTCAGCGTGGCAGAGGTGATGTTGCCTACCCTCACCACCTGGAGTTGGCCCGTCAGGAAGTCCAGGATCCAGTTGCAGAGGGAGGTGGTAGGTCCCAGGGTCCCAAGCTTTAGAGTTTTTGGGACAGGAATGATGGTGGTCAGCTTGAGACGTGGGGAATGCAGAGTGGGACAAGAAAAGGTTGAAAATGACTGTGAATATGCCTGCCAGCTGTTCTGCGTATGCTCTGAGAATGCGCCCTGGAATACTGTCCGGCCCCATGGCCTTATGAGTGTTGACCTAATTAAAAACCTTATGTTGACCTCAGAGTAAGATCACCCAGTCAGTGGCAGTGATATTGAATTGTTTGCGTTGTCAACCACACACAACTCAATATTACATTTGTAGTACAGTAAATAGCCTAAAGTTAAGGCTATTTTACAAACAAATGTAACATACAACCTTAAAATTAAAATTTTGTGGTTACTGTAACTTTTCATTTCTCCTTATGAAATCATATAAAGCGTGCATTTTTAAGATAGCATGCATAGGTCATTGCAGGTCTGTGGACATCTTCACAATTGCTGTAATAATCTGTGCAGAATCTCGAACGACATTGATCACTTGAGCCATGTACTTTCAATGTAATCTCAACTGCAATCCAGGTCATTTGGTTCTGCTATTAGATTAAGCACAGTGATAACATGAATCTGTTGTATAAAATAGCTAAACAAAATATCTAACATTGTATCCCTGTTTGAACTTTGCTATGATTTAAAATGGTTGAAAGCGCAGTGATAGACGTTGGGTGACAACTAAACCAATAATCAGACATTGTTTTTCCATTGGAATTTGGTTGTGCTTTTCGATGATTGAATGCATAGTGGTAACACATTGGAAAGTCAACTAACTATTGGTTGTCTTTTTGAGAGGGAGAATATAGATTTGTAACCTCATTGATTATCATCTCAACCAAATATTACCCAATTATCCACGTTGAAATGACGAGTCGTGTTCAGTGGGAAATTATCCACTAATATATTCTGTGCGTAAAGGCTCTCCAAACCAGTTTTTTTATGAAGTAGGTAATCTACCAATTGGTGCTGAAAAATATACAATATGCATATATTTTTATGGCTTTCTGTCATTGATCCCTAATATTCTGAACCCGTTCTCTCAATATATTATGAGTCTGTCGAGAAAATTCTAATTCAAGGTACACTGTATTTAAAGGGATGGGATTCATTGAATTGGAATTTCACTTTACTTACTGAATTGTCTGACCTCAATTCAAATTGACCCCAAACCTGGTGTTGTCGCCCAGGTGAGAGAGGAGCTTCGGGGATGATGGGGGTCCCAGGACACCCCGGTTCCACAGGAACATGTGGGCCCCCAGGACCCAAAGGAACCAAGGGACTGCAAGGAGATGCAGGTCAGCTCCTCATGAAAGTGACCATCACCAGCATAATTAACATTAATCATGAGTGATACAGATTGATGCAGAATGAAAATATTTATAAAGCAGTAGCTCCAGCATCAGTAGGGACAATGTAATTGAAACAGCCATATAAATAGAATTACTAGTACGGACATTCCTATTGCCTTGATCTGGGAAGCTTTCTCCCTTCTAGTAATTGTATTTCTATTGACACAGCAGCATAACCCACATACCCTTCTCTCTTTGTCTCTTTGGACATTTGTTCTTTCATCCACAGGTCCAAAAGGAGAAAATGGGAATGTGATCACTCCATTGATAATCCCACCTCCTCCCGGACCCGTAGGCGCACCCGGTCAACCAGGCCTTCCTGGGTTCACTGGCGGCCCAGGATCCAACGGTTTTGAGGGACAGAAAGGTAGGGCCTGATGTGGGTCAATGGAAGCCCCTGAAATCTCTTGATATCTTCCTGGATAGAGTGCTCTGTCCTCTTACAATAATAATGTTTGTTATTTTGTTTTCTCCCAAATTGTGTTTATAAATACAAGAAAACTATCATTCAGAGATGGTGGTTGTAGTTTCTCAGACAGACCTCTTGAGGTCTTTGTGAAAGTAGAATTTTCAATAAGAGGATTAGTTATTTGTCGACCCCTGAATGCTTATTGGCTGACAGCCGTGGTATATCAGACCATATACCACAGGTATAACAAAACATGTATTTTTATTAGTCTAATTACGTTGGTAACCAGTTTATAATAGCAATAAGGCACCTCAGGGGTTTGTGGTATATGGCCAATATACCACGGCTAAGGGCTGTATCCAGGCACTCTGCGTTGGGTCGTGCGTAAGAACAGCCCTTAGCCGTGGTATATTAGCCATATACCACACCCCCTCGTGACTTATTGCTTAAATATAGTATTCATACAGTGAATACAACTTAAAGATAAGATACTATTTGATACTGTATGTGTCTGCTGTTGCAGGGAGAAGTGGCCAGTTGGGGTCACCAGGATTCCCGGGGCCCGAGGGCCCCTCAGGAGTAGACGGGGCCCCAGGAGACAGCGGGGTACAGGGGGAGACGGGGGCATTGGGACCACAGGGTGAGTCAAATGAACTATGGCGTGTGAATGGACACTTCACACACCCACACTGCTCATGAACCTGTGTCCAACTAAACATCAACCCTGCCCCTGTCCTAAATGACATCATCTTCATGTCATTTTAGAGACAGTCCCTGTGTTGACCTTAATCTGCAATTGGTACATAAAAAAACAAATATTGATCTATACTAGGTTTTGTGGTTGGAGTGAAAACCTACAGAATGGTAGCTCTCCATGGAACAGGGTTGGATAGCCCCAAATATAACTTAGAAATGCCCCATGAGCTTAGTTCAACTGTCGTACCCCATCAGAACCCAAAATATAAGGCCATATATATTTAAACCTTTATTTAACTAGGCAAGTCAGTTAAGAACAAATTCTTATTTACAATGACGGCCTACACCGGCCAAAACCGGACGACGTTGGGCCAAACACAGCCCTACGGGACTCCCAATCACAGTCGGTTGTGATACAGCCTGGATTTGAACCAGGGTGTCTGTAGTGACGCTTCAAGCACTGAGATGCAGTGCCTTAGACCGCTGCACCACTCAGGTAACCCGCATTAGCTGACATAGCTTTTCATTTAATTTTGTTTAGGCGGTGTAACTGTGTTAGAGCTGTCAAATCAGTGAGCGGCTGCTCTTGTGGTCATTGTCACGAAACCACACCTGTGCTTATGTCACACCTGTGTTAGGAGTTCAGAATGAGAAAGTGAAGACCATATAGAAATAATGACACTCAAATTTTAAATCATTAAACAAAATATTAGGGAATTATATCAGCCTAATCGAGGTGTAGATTGCATTGGATTTCTACTTATGCGACTGTGCATACAATGGCAATGCCCGTGAATTGACAGCAGTTACACCTCCGACACCGCCTAAACAAAAGCAAGGAAAAGCAATGCGTTTTTTTACTTGGGTTGCCACTGATCTGATTGATTCAACTGTGAAATCCATAAGTGGCTCCCGGCGTTATACCTATCGTGGTCATTGCCATTGGATACACCAAGTCGCATTAGTAGAAATCCCATTCGGCCGTGTTACAAGTTTGAACACTGGAATGTGTGATGTAATCTACACCTCGTTTACGCTGATATAAATCCTTATTATTTAGTTTGATTTTCAATTTGAGTGTAATTATTTGTATATAGCCTACACTTTCTCGTTCTGAACTTTTAATGCGGGTGGGATATATGGACTTGTGTGGTTTTGTGACCATGACCACAAGAGCTCTGCTCACCGATTTGACAGCAGTTACACCTCCGATACCACCTAAACAAAAGCAATGATAAACTATACGTTTGTCGGTTAACGTGGATTACGGCTGTTTTACTTCATTGTTTGTAAATTCATTTCATTGATCGATTTGAATCACATTTTTCTAAAAAAGTATTCACTATTATGCTCCCTTCAAGAGTAGCTAAATATATTGTTTCTCTTTGTCTCTGACTCTGACTGTCTGTCATCGTAGGCGCCCCAGGTCCTTCGGGAGATGCCGGCAGCCCAGGCCCCACCACCACCTTTAACTCTGGCTTCCTGTTGGTGATGCACAGCCAATCAGACATGCTCCCTTCCTGTCCAGCAGACATGACACAACTGTGGACTGGCTACAGTCTGCTGTACCTGGAGGGCCAAGAGAAAGCCCACACACAGGACCTCGGTAAGTTGGTCAACAATACTGTGTGTGTGTGTGTGTGTGTGTGTGTGTGTGTGTGTGTGTGTGTGTGTGTGTGTGTGTGTGTGTGTGTGTGTGTGTGTGTGTGTGGTGTTTGAATGATTGTAACCAGTAACCTAGCATGTCTTTTCCTCCTAATAGGTCAGGCCGGGTCATGTATGCGTCTCTTCAGCACCATGCCTTTCTCCTATTGCAACATGGGAACGTGTGACTACGCCAGCCGCAATGACAAGTCCTACTGGCTGTCCACCACAGCGGCAGTGCCCATGATGCCCGTGGCGGACCAGGACATCCAACAACACATCAGCCGCTGCGTGGTGTGTGAGGCCCCTTCCCCTGCTGTGGCAGTTCACAGCCAGGACAACAGCAATCCCTTCTGTCCCCCCAACTGGAGGAGTCTCTGGGTGGGATACTCCTTCCTCATGGTGAGTGATTTTATGTGTGTGTGTGTGTCTGAGTGTGTCTTTGCATGTCGGTGTATACAGTACCAGTCAAAGGTTTGGACACACCTACTCATTCAAGGGTTTTTCTTTATTTTTACTATTTTCTACATTGTAGAATAGTAGTGAAGACACCAAAACTATAAAAAAATAACACTTATGGAATCATGTAGTAACCAAAAAAGTGTTAAACAAATCAAAATATATTTTAGATTCTTCAGAGTAGCCACCCTTTGCCTTGATGACAGCTTTGGCATTCTCTCAAGCAGATTCACCTGGAATGCTTTTCCAACAGTCTTGAAGGAGTTCCCACATATGCTGAGCACTTGTTGGCTGCTTTTCCTTCACTGTGCGGTCTAACCCATCCCAAACCATCTCAATTGGGTTGAAGTCGGGTGATTGTGGAGGCCAGGTCATCTGATGCAGCACTCCATCACTCTACTTCTTGGTCAAATAGCCCTTACACAGCCTGGAGGTGTGTTGGATCATTGTTCTGTTGAAAAACAAATGATAGTCCCACTAAGTGCAAACCAGATGGGATGGCGTATTGCTGCAGAATGCCGGGTTAGCCATGCTGGTTAAGTGTGCCTTGAATTTTAAATAAATCACATACAGTGTCACCAGCAATGCACCATCACACTTCCTCCTCCATGCTTCACGGTGGGAACCACACATGCGGAGAGCACCCGTTTACCTACTCTGCGTCTCATAAAGACACGGCATTTGGAACAGAAAATGTCACATTTGGACTCATCAGACCAAAGGACAGATTTCCACCAGTCTAATGTCCATTGGTCGTGTTTCTTGGCCCAGGCAAGTCTCTTCTTCTTATTGGTGTCCTTTAGTTGTGGTTTCTTTGCAGCAATTCGACTATGTAGGCCTGATTCACGCAGTCTCCTCTGAACAGTTGATGTTGAGATGTGTCTGATACTTGAACTCTGTGAAGCATTTATTTGGGCTGCAATTTCTGAGGCTGGTAACTCTAATGAATTTATCCTCTGCAGCAGAGGAAACTCTGGGTGTTCCTTTCCTGTGGCGGTCCTCATGAGCCAGTTTCATCATAGCGCTTGATGGTTTTTGCAGCAAATTTTTTGAAATGTTCCGAATTGACTGACCTTCGTTTCTATTTGCTTATTTAACTTCTTATGGACCCTTCGCGCGCCAATCCCGTTAACCTGTTATGGCTAGGGGGCAGTATTTTCACGGCTGGATAAAAAACGTACCCGATTTAAACTGATTATTAGTCCTGCCCAGAAACTAGAATATGCATATAATTATTAGCTTTGGATAGAAAACACTCCAAAGTTTCTAAAACTGTTTGAATGGTGTCTGTGAGTATAACAGAACTCATTTGGCAGGCCAAAACGTGACAAGATTCTGTACAGGAAGTACCCTGTCTGACCATTTCTTGAACTTCTTTGCCATCTCTATCCATTACAAAGGATCTCTGCTCTAACGTGACACTTCCTACGTCTTCCATAGGCTCTCAGAGCCCGGGAAAAACCTGAATGTCGTCATTCCAGCCCCAGGCTGAAACACATTATCGCCTTTCTCAATTGGCCGATCAAGGGACTGTGGGCTTAGGCGCGTGCACTGGCCGCCCCCGTCTTTGTGTTTTTTCCTCTGTTTACCGAAAAGGAGATTCCCGGTCGGAATATTATCGCTTTTTTACGAGATAAATTGCATAAAAATGGATTTTAAACAGCGGTTGACATGCTTCGAAGTACGGTAATGGAATATTTAGAATTTCTTTGTCACGAAATGCGCCATGCGCGCGACCCTGATTTACCATTTCGGATAGTTTCTGGAACGCACGAACAAAACGCCGCTATTCGGATATAACGATGGATTATTTTGGACCAAACCAACATTTGTTATTGAAGTAGCAGTCCTGGGAGTGCATTCTGACGAAGACAACAAAAGGTAATCAAACTTTTGTAATAGTAAATCTGATTTTGGTGAAGGCTAAACTTGCCGGGTGTCTAAATAGCTAGCCCATGATGGCTGGGCTATGTACTTAGAATATTGCAAAATGTGCTTTCACCAAAAAGCTATTTTAAAATCGGACATATCGAGTGCATAGAGGAGTTCTGTATCTATAATTCTTAAAATAATTGTTATGCTTTTTGTGAACGTTTATCGTGAGTAATTTAGTAAATTGTTAGTAAATTCCCAGGAAGTTTGCGGGGGTTATGCTAGTTCTGAACGTCACATGCTAATGTAAAAAGCTGTTTTTTGATATAAATATGAACTTGATTGAACAAAACATGCATGTATTGTATAACATAATGTCCTAGGTGTGTCATCTGATGAAGATCATCAAAGGTTAGTGCTGCATTTAGCTGTCTTCTGGGTTTTTGTGACATTATATCCTAGCTTGAAAAATGGGTGTCTGATTATTTCTGGCTGGGTACTCTGCTGACATAATCTAATGTTTTGCTTTCGCTGTAAAGCCTTTTTGAAATCGGACAGTGTGGTTAGATTAACGAGAGTCTTGTCTTTAAAATGCTGTGAAATAGTCATATGTTTGAAAAATGGAAGTTTTCGGATTTTAGAGGAATTTGTATTTCGCGCCACGCCCATCATTGGATATTGGAGCAGGTGTTCCGCTAGCGGAACGTCTAGATGTAAGAGGTTAACGGGATTGATTTGACAACACCCAGTGAAATTGCAGCGCGCCAAATTCAAAAACAGAAATATTCATAATAATAATTCATAAATCATACAAGTGTTATACATCGGTTTAAAGATGAACTTCATGTTAATCCAGCCGCAGTGTCAGATTTCAAAAAGGCTTTACGGCGAAAGCAAACCATGAGATTATCTGAGGACAGCGCCCAGCATACCAACACATGAAAATCAGATTTCAAATCACCGGGCGCGACGCAAAAGTCAGAAATAACGATATAATTCATGCCTTACCTTTGAAGATCTTCTTCTGTTGTCATTCCAATATGTCCATTAAACATCACAAATGGTCCTTTTGTTCGATAAATTCTGTCGTTATATCCCCAAAAATGTCCATTTATTTAGCGCGTTTGATTCAGAAAATACACCGGTTCCAACTCGCCCAACATGACTACAAAGTATCTAATAAGTTACCTGTAAACTTGATCCAAACATTTCAAACAACTTTCCTAATCCAACACTAGGTATTTTAAAACGTAAATAATCGATAAAATTTAAGACGGAATTAAACTGTGTTCAATAGCGGATAAAATGAAAGTGGAGCGAGCTCCAGGTCACGCGCCCCAAACAAAACAGTCCACTTGGCTCTACACTCAGAAAGGAAAGGGCTACTTCTTAATTTCTCAAAGGAAAAACATCAACCAATTTCAAAAGACTGTTGACATCTAGTGGAAGCCATAACAACTGCAACCAGGTCCCTCATAAATCCAGTTCCCCATAGAAAACCAATTGAAAAGACATTGACCTCAAAACATTTTTTCCTGGCTGGTTTGTCCTCGGGGTTTTGCCTGCCAGATAAAATTATGTCTGTGAGTATAACAGAACTTAACAGTTTTAGAAACTGTGGAGTGTTTTCTATCCAAATCTACCAATTATATGCATATCCTAGCTTCTGGGCCTGAGTAGCAGGCAGTTTACTTTGGGCACACTTTTCATCTGGACATGAAAATAGTGCCCCCTAGCCTTAAGACGTTTTAAGGAGATCTTGCCATAATATGGACTTGGTCTTTTACCAAATAGGGCTAGCTTCTGTAACCCCTACATTGTCACAACACAACTGATTGGCTCAAACATATTAAGAAGGAAAGAAATTCCACAAATGAACTTTTAACAAGGCACACATGTTAATTGAAATGCATTCCAGGTGACTACCTCATGAAGCTGGTTGAGAATGCCAAGAGTGTGCAAAGCTGTCAAGGCAAAGGGTGGCTACTATGAAGAATCTAAAATATATTTTGATTTGTTAGGCACTTTTTTGGTTACTACATGATTCCATATGTGTTATTTCATAGTTTTGATATCTTCACTATTATTTTACTAAGTAGAAAATAGTAAAAATAAAAAAAAAACCTTGAATGAGTAGGTGTGTCCAAAATTTGACTAGTACTGTATGTATGTGCCTGCGTGTTTGAGTCTGCGTGTGTGTGCCTGTGTGTGAGTGTTTTGTTATAACAGTTGTAACACGTAGGTGTATTGTAGCACACAGGGGCCGGCGATGAGGGTGGTGGCCAGTCTCTGACATCATCAGGAAGCTGCCTGAGGGACTTCCGTGCCCAGCCGTTTGTGGAATGCCAGGGCCCGCGGGGTACATGCCACTACTTCGCCAACATCTACAGCTTCTGGTTGACCCGGGTGGGCGCAGATGGAATGCTTAGCCCCTCAACTTCACAGGGCACGCTCAAAGAGGGTTGGCAACACCGCCTCAACGTAGGCCGGTGCAGCGTGTGTATGAAGGAGTGACCCCACCCACCTTCCTTCTGGGTCCGGGCACATCCCACAAGCACCGGCCCCAAAATCTCTGACCCACCACATCCCACGAGTGCATTGAAAATGCACACTCATTGGTTACCTGAGAGGCAGTAATGATACACCTCATTAGTCACCAGAGAGGCTGTGACTACACTGGTTGTTTACCTGGAAGTCTGTGAATAATATTTACATTGACACATGTTCTCTCTTAACTTGTTTTATGCAAGTTCATACCAATGAACATACAGTACTTGATCAACTATCCTTTGAATAATTTTTTTTAGATTAGTAACTTTTTTCCTCCTGAAATCTATAACTTGGCTGAAAGCTCTTAATTTGTGTATTATGTTTCCAGGTTTGAGTACCTAATATTATGTGGCAGATTATCTTTCGCTTGAGACTCCCAAGTCAACAACAAACAAACAGTGGCTTCAAGCATCAATGTGGCTCATCAGACACTCCGATTCAGAAAACTTGAATGTCAATTAGGCAATTAATTTTGCAATTGTTACTATGTTTTTACGTACAACAGTGGTCCTCACACTCTTGGAAGCTGGGACCCTCCCAAAGCCTATGATGTTTTCTTGTCATCCACCAAGGCCACAGTTGTGTTTATTAGGTCACGCAACAGATTTTTTTTTAAAGTAGAACGCCAAAATAAGCATTATTGATTGGAGCAGTCCATGTCGTCCCTCCCTGTTCCGTTTTCTTATGTTTGATTAGGCCTTGATTCAATCAGATCAAGTGTTAACCTGTGTTGGTAGACATCCACATAGAGGATGTTTTGCCGGTGTTGGAGGTGTAACTGCAGTATGAGCTGACAAATAGCTGAGCAGCTGCTCGTGTCACAACCCAATTGCTTCCTTATTATCCCTGCCGCATTAGAAGCTCAAAATGCGAAAGTTAATTTGGATAGGGGAATTTAACCTCTCAATCTAATCGAGGTGCAGTGGTATAAAAAGTACCCAACTGTCATACTTGAGTAAAAGTAAAGATACCTTAATAGAAAATGACTCTAGTAAAAGTCACCCAGTAAAATTGTACTTGAGTAAAAGTCTACAAGTATTTGGTTAAAAATATATTTATGTATCAAAAGTAAAAGTATAAATCATTTCAAATTCCTTATATTAAGCAAACCAGATGGCACCACTTTTTTTGTTCTTTTTTTTAACGGAAAGCCAGAGGCACACTCCAACACTCAGATATAATTTACAAACAAAGCATGTGTGTAGTGTGTCTACCAGATCAGAGGCAGTAGGGATGACCAGGGATGTTCGGTTGATAAGTACGTGAATATGACTATTTTCCTGTCCTGCTAAGCATTCAAAATGTAACAAGTACTTTTGGGTGTCAAGGAAAATGTATGGAGTAAAAATAACAATATTTTCTTAAGGAATGTAGTGAAGTAAAAGTAGTCAAAAAATATATATAGTAAAGTACAGATACCCCCAAAAACTACTTTAGTACTTTAAAGTATTTTTACACCACTGTCGAGGTGTAGACAATAGTGCATCACGCATTCAAGTGTTTGAACTAACACGGCTGCATGAATTTCTAACGCAACTGTATGGGATTTGTTGGATTATAAATTTGGTTTCATTGCATCAAATGGCAGTGTTCGCGATAAGCTAATGCAAGAAGCCGCTTGTGGATTTGACAGCTTTGACTCAGTTCTGACACTCCCAAAACAATCTCTATGCTGGTGTCCGCTAGTGCGGATCTGATTAGAATCTAGCCAACGTAAGGATCTAACAACCAAAAGTAATAACCAAATGAGTTATACTGACAACCTGTTAATAAACTGCTTTTTTATTAACAGACCCCATTAAAATGTATCCAAGCCAAAAAGGTCTGTGCACTGTTCACCAAAGCATAATGTGTAAACATTGTTACAACCCCATGTTTGATCCACTTGAAGGAGAAATGAGGGGGAACACTTGAAGAATCACATACAGATAAACTGTTTGACACAGATCTGACACTGGTGCTTTTGTTTATTACTTACAGTAGGCTATGTGACTATCAGTAATTTTGTTATTTTGACAGTGTTGATAGATGGTTGTATGTCCTGTTATATAGATTCTTAAGCAGACATTAAGATACAATTTGATTTGAATTATAAATGTAGAAGATAGTGTATATTATCTTAATGTCCTTCTATTTTGATATTTTTTAGTACTTTGGTATCATGTCCACATCATCTGAAACACTAGCACAATACCACCTTTGTAGGCTATAGACTGCAACATGTCAGTTCTCCCCTTTTATTTCCCTTGGTAGACAGCACACTTATATTGGTCCAGCAACACTGTCCATTACCACAACCTTATTATTGTCCATCTTTATTATTAGTGCCTGTCACTCACCAGTCTGTACCACCCCTCACCTACAGTGTTCAACTCAAGCATGCAATTCACTCACTTAGCTGACCCATTCTCTTATACCTGAATACCTATTGATACTTTATCCAATTCATTGTTTTATTTCATTTTCGGTTGTTTGGAACTGTATAGTGCTAAAAGCAGTATAGTATCTACATTATTATCTGTAAACTGTATAACTTGCTAACAATGCTTTATTTAGTTTAGATTGTACACATTTCGAGAAACAAGGTGTCTGTTCTTTCAGTTCATTTCAGTCCTCTCATTATTGGGCCTCCTCATCATTTAATTGGGCTTCCTTTCACTTGGTCTTTAAAAAGAATTCTGTAAAATAACTTAAGGCCCAAACATTGGTTGTCGAGGTAATGGCACCAGTCGTTAAAATGACTTCACCATTTTGAAAAGCTCTGGACTTTTCTTACACACTGCAGGATGCCTTACACCGATCTACTTCGTCATGTCTGAACATTCAGCCTCTTTAGTCTTGACTTCAACACACTACCCAAACTAACACAAGGAATTAAGCCTTTCTAACACACACAGAAAAACAAACTCAGTAGTCATTACACTTCAAATTAATGTGTATAACAGTGTGTAAGACTGTTGCAAATTTCAGTCTTTAAATGTTTCCCTGTACGTCTTGGCATTATTGTCTGTTGTATGTAAATATGTTTGCACTGTTGAAAGAACAGGATTGCTTTATTTGTACTGTAAATGTCAAGAGTATTTATTTAGGTAGGAATCATTGTGGTGCTATTTTTGAAAAAATGGTGAATGCATGGTATTTCTCCAAAAAATAAGAATATTATGTTGTCAAATGTTAGGACTCAGGCCACGATGTCGGGAAGTATTTGTAGGCGGTGGACAAGAGGAACAAAAAGTTGGAAAACCGATAAGCATGGTGTCGCATAACTGTGTTAAGGAATGCTTGCAGCTATCATCATTTCACAGATTGACAATCTTGCCCCGTGTGGGGATTTCTGTTAAAGTCAAGCAGTAACACACCTGATTCAAGTAATCATATCAAGACTTTGACAAGTTGAATCAGATGTGTTGCTGCTGGGCTGGAACAAAAATCTGTACCACCACCCCACCAGACTCTTGCAGTGTGAGATTGTTTTATCTCATGATCGTTATGGTGATTAGAAAGGGTAACATGTCTTGGGATAGTTTTTCATCCTACCATACATCAACATTCTCAATGTCTCAGTGCAAACATACCCTTGCTGTCTGGTTCAATTTGGACCCTAAGGTAATTTTTAGGTCAATGAGAATATTGTGGTCACCCGATTGTCTTCTTTTAACTGTAATGTATCCAAAGATGACCAAAGTCAGAGGGCAACAGAACATAACTATTGTTAAAGGCCCCATATAAACAGGGCTGAGAGAATTCACCACATTTTCTGTACTGTTGGACTAGAGAGAGCTTCGCAGTGGAAGCCACACTCAGGAGGATGTAACGTCACAGAAAAGTGATTGTCTCCATTCATTCTATTTCTATCTGCAACATTCGGAACATTTCACATTACTGAATATACCCGCTTCCCCTGAGTCATTCCATGTGATTAACATAATGAGGCCCTCTGTCCCAATGGGAGCGTTGTGGGTGTACCAGTCTGTCAGAAGTGGCTCTGAGTTGTTGACTGACTGACTTCGGTTCTGGAAAGGGGGGAAGCGTTCTTCTCCAAACCCCTCCCCATTCTCAATGTGTGGCTACTCCCGTAACGTTAGAGGCATATCCGAGGTTAAACATGGTAACTCAACATCACTGACACACGCAAACACAGAGGCTGAGCCACCCCCAAGACAATCCTCTTCTTAAAACATTTGGTACGATTTCTGTCAGCACACTTAATCCTTATAGGATAACCCTTTCACTAACACACACATTCCTCTAAGCAACCAGTAGTCTTAAAAGCATTATGTGGACTGTTTAAAGGTAAAATAAATGCATCTAATTTCCAAGTGTCATGTCTGATTGTCTGGCCTGATGCCAATTGTAAATGGTTATTGGAGTATTATAAGCTTCATACTAGATCAAGTGTAGTCTTTAATGTACTGAATATATTGTTTAACAAACAAGATTATTTTAAGAAATACATCATATTACACTCATGTTAAATTACAAGTTCATTCTCAGATTCCCTCTAGAGCAAAATGTATCAAAATAGAAGACTTAGTTCCCAGATCTATAAAATTGCTGTTTCATATTTGCCAAGAGACAGATACAGTATATTTGGTAATCCTATTATTACATTCAAATACTATAGGACTTAAAATCTTAATTGATACTTGAAAATAATTAAATAGTAGCCCAATACATACGGTAAGAGCTCAATGGCACATCAACCGTGGGGGATAGATAGCACAAGAACGCCGTCATTGGCACCCATTCAATGAATCTGACACTACAAAGTCAACATGTCAAATCCGGCATAATTTGTGTGCTACCAGGCTGACAGTGTGGTTCCTAAAATGCGATTTGGATACATTTGGCTGTTTTCACTGCATAATATTTATACGTTTTCAAATATTTTTTATTATAAAATGACAAATGAAAATACACTCCCCAACAGCTATGAGAGTTGGAGCGCGAGGCTAAACTCCTGCTGTTCTGGTCCCTTGGCTACCACTTTGTAAGAGCGTTAAGCGAACCCGTGCACAGATACTGTGTGTGACAGGGTGAGAGCGAAGTCTTGCATCTTGCTCATCGCAATATCTGAGGTACTGCCTTGTGCAACATAATTTCACTGATTCTACCTTTAACAGTGGACTGAGAAAATACTATAGTTTTTCAGTGTAGTATTCCTTGAGGAAAGAGATTTTTATTCTCCAATAAACCAATAGTCCAGCTTGGTCAGTCAAAGTGGTCAATCCTCTGGAGCCGCCGCCTCCTGATCTCCTCTGCTGTCAGTTCTCCTGGGATGTTGAAACTATACGAGGTTGGTCTTCTCTGAGTGGAGCCCCCTAAGGGACATAAGAACAAGATTTGTTTTCTGAATTATAATGATTGACACATGCAGGTGTTGTGACTGAGGCTGTAGACTTGGATTGGACTGTGGGCACTCATATAGAGGAGTTATTTGACCCAACATTTAGATTAAATGGAGGACTTCAAAAATCTTAAATCAAAAAACATATTCAAGCACTTCCAATTAACTCTATTTTCCAGCACAATTAACTCCATTGTACCCAGGCTTCCCACATCAAAACAAGCTGAAATGAACTACTTTCATTAATCCGCTTGCTCTTCCCTCATATTTAGCCTCATATTGAAGTGTATAAACATATTCAGGACAACCAGGGCTACAAGTACAACACAAGCCCACTTGACATAACATATTGCAAATGTCAATCAAAAAATCAGTTCTGCCAGGCAGAAACCTGATTTAGAAAAAAAAGTATTTAAGAATTCTGTAAGTACAGAAAATGTTTGCTCAATGGGAAATGAATATCCATCTAGTCAGTGACAACTGTGTGGAGTTTGTGACAGCAACTATGTAAGCTTATTACAGTATTATAGACAATATGTCCCGGGATTTCCTATGGTCTTCTATGTAGAAGAACCCCTTACCTTTTAACGACTTGTGTGGCTGAGCGTCATAGAGCATAATAAACGGGTCTTCCCTGTGGCTCAGTTGGTAGAGCATGGTGTTTGCAACGCCAGCATGGTGTGTGCAACGCCAGGGTTGTGGGTTTGATTCCCACGGGGGCCAGTACAAAAAATAAAAATAAATGCATGAAATGAAATGTATGCATTCACTACTGTAAGTCACTCTGGATAAGAGTGTCTGCTAAATGACTAAAATGAAACCATTCAGACTCTAGAGGCGTTTGTGAGATGAACCGCTCCCCCGGACCCCTACAGGATCCGCCCTTATCTCACAAACATCTCTCTAACTCAGCCCCCATTGAATCACACAGACTAATGGTATCAAAAGAAATAGATGAATTCAATGGAGGAATCCAACCCAGAAGTCTGTAGCTCAAACCACGATGTTTAAAAGGGCGTGACAGTGGGACTCGAAAGGTTAAGGGTTTTTATTATTCAAACTTTCAAGGCCTCCGTGAATCTTGATTAAGGTATGCAACTGAATTATTTTATTTTTTTAATGGTTTGCAACAGTGAATGAAAATGTGTGTTTCTTATTCGACAAGGCCAGGTAGTCCCCGTCTTCTTCCGTTTGTTGCCTACTGCTTAATGAACACAACCCAGGCCTGTGTTGTCTCACCTCTGCCATTGAGACTGGCTCTGATGGCTGCCTCGTACTGCTCATCCTCTGATAGACCTCCAGTGTAAGGGTGACCATTCTGGGGCTGCACACGAGGTCCTCCACTACTGCCACTGTATCCTACAGAATCCCCCCCAACCACACACACAATAGGATTACCAAATATATCAGGCTCTTGGAAAGTATGAGACCATTTTCAGAGTGCTTGGTACTACACTGAACAAAAATATAAACGCAACATGCAACAATTTCATAGATTTTACTGTGTTACAGTTCATATGAGGAAATCAGTCAATTGAAATAAAATCATTAGGCCATAATTGATGGATTTCACATGACTGGGAATACAGTTGGTTACAGATACCGTTAAAAAGGATCTCATCACTGTATTTTTGTGCATTCAAATAGCCATCGATAAAATGCTATTGTGTTTGTTGTCCATAGCTTATGTCTTCCCATACCATCACCCCACCGCCACCATGGGGCACTCTGTTCACATTGTTGACATCAGCAATCCGCTCGCCCACACAATGCCATACATGTGGTCTGCGGTTGAGGTCGGTTGGAAGTCCATCCAAATTCTCTAAAACGACGTTCATTATGGTAGAGAAATGAACATTCACTCTGGCAACAGCTCTGGTGGACATTCCTGCAGTCAGCATGCCAATTGCACGCATCTCAAAACCTGAGACATCTGTGGCATTGTGTTGATGTGCAAGATGGCGCCAAAAGACATGGCAGCTCTGCTTCTAGGTCCTAAGCAACTTTGCAGTATTTTGTTTTTGTTGTGTGTCATACGTTTTTACAAGCATTTCACTACACCCGCAATAACATCTGCTAAAAATGTGATTTGATTTGTGTGACAAAACTGCAAGTTTTAGATTGGCCTTTTATTGTCCCCAACACAAGGTGCACCTGTGTAATGATCCTGAGGTTTTATAATCCATCCACCTGACAGGTGTGGCATATCTTGGTAAAGGAGAAATGCTCACTAACAGGGATGTAAACAAATATGTGCACAAAATCTGAGAGAAATACGCTTTTTGTGCTTATGAAAATGTTCTGGTATCTTTAATTTCAGCTCATTAAACATGGGACATACATGTTGCATTTATATTTTTGTTCAGTGTATATTGCACACACAAACAAAAATAATTCAGACTCTTTACCCATTGTGGAAGCGAGACGTCAATAACTCCAGGTGCAAAATGAGTAGACATACAGTTGAAGTCGGAAGTTTACATACACTTAGGTTGGAGTCATTAAAACTCGTTTTTCAACCACTCCACACATTTCTTGTTAACAAACTATAGTTTTGGCAAGTCGGTTAGAACATCTACTTTGTGCATGACACAAGTAATTTTTCCAACAATTGTTTACAGACAGATTATTTCACTTATATTTCACTGTATCACAATTCCAGTGGGTCAGAAGTTTAAATACACTAAGTTGACTGTGACTTTAAACAGCTTGGAAAATTCCAAAAATTATGTCATGGCTTTAGAAGCTTCTGATAGGCTAATTGACATCATTTGAGTCAATTGGAGGTATACCTGTGGATGTATTTCAAGGCCTACCTTCAAACTCAGTGCCTCTTTGCTTGACATCATGGGAAAATTAAAAGAAATCAGCCAAGACCTCAGAAAACAAATTGTAGACCTCCACAAGTCTGGTTCATCCTTGGGAGCAATTTACAAACGCCTGAAGGTACCACGTTCATCTGTACAAACAATAGTACGCAAGTATAAACACCATGGGACCACTCAGCCATCATACAGCTCAGGAAGGAGACGCGTTCTGTTTCCTAGAGATGAACGTACTTTGGTGCGAAAAGTGCAAATCAATCCCAGAACAACAGCAAAGGACCTTGTGAAGATGCTGGAGGAAACAGGTACACAAGTATCTATATCCACAGTAAAACGAGTCCTATAACAACAAAACCTAAAAGGCCACTCAGCAAGGAAGAAGCCACTGCTCCAAAACCGCCATTAAAAAGCCAGACTACGGTTTGCAACTTCACATGGGGACAAATATCGTACTTTTTGGAGAAATGTCTTCTGGTCTGATGAAACAAAAATAGAACTGTTTGGCCATAATGAACATCATTATCTTTGGAGGAAAAAGGGGGATGCTTGCCAGCCGAAGAACACCATCCCAACTGTGAAGCATGGGGTGGCAGCATCATGTTGTCATGACGTTGGCCTGTGGGTAAGGTTTATGACCCCCCCCATAAATACCTTTCTCCCTTCCCCTCTCTTACTGACCCTACTGAAGGACTGCTGTCCTGTTAAATATAGAAAGTCTGGGAACATCAAACAAATGGGGAAATGAACCATATTTTGGTAATAATACCAGTTGGAAATATGCTTGATAACGTAATGAGTATGTTTGTCAGTTCGCTTGTCATCTGAGACATTATGATTGATGACAGGACGACATAAACTGTACCTGGGAAAGTATCCACCCTCTAGTTATCAGAGTCACATGGAATTGTTATGCAATTGAAATGTTTGATATTGAAATTGTTTGTTAGGAGATTAAATGTAATTTTAGCTTCCAAATGAGAGATTTGGGTTTTCATAAGGAAAGTGCCCTGCTTGATCAGTGGCCCACCCCTGTGAAGAGGAGGGGTTATAAACGATGAAACACATCCTTCCCCCCTCTCCACTATATAAGCCTTTGACGAAAAGATAACCACGTTGTTCCAGTACGGGAGGTCTGCAGCCTCTACGTTAGAAGGACACACATGTCAAGGACAGAACTAAGCCAACCTCGGCGTGAGCTATGGTATGAACTGGTATGAACTTTGAGCTTATTCACTACAGAAGTGCTACTTCCTAGCCGTTGAGTTAGCAGCGGCCGCTGTCGACGTGGGCTAGGAAAGGACGGACGACGGATCCAGTCTAACAGACGGACGAAGATACCACCACGTATCCAATTTACCACCAGAGACATTCTTCCGAGTAACAGGAAGATCTGTTGGCCAACCCGGCCAGCATCTACGACTAATCTACCGAAGCGCAGCTCAGAGTAAATATTTATTGCATTTTCCTTTTCCAAATGGGCGGTAATTTAGAATGCATAAGATAATGTATTTACGATAGCATAGCTGCTGTTTCTGTGTTCCTAAATCTTCCCGCTCTTTCATTCAAGCCCAACCCCCTTTCCTTTGTGTAACCAGCTTTCATACAGGTTCCGTTCACCAGGGGTGAATTCTGTATGACATCATTATATTCTGTGTATTTGTAATTCTGTGTGATTAGTTTAGGTATTTAGTAAATAAATAATTAAACCCAATTTTGTATTGCTGATTCAACTTGTTAGCCAGGGTTCGTGAAGATAACCAAGAATTTACAACTTTCATTATGAGACTGAAAATAAGACAAGGGTTAATATTGACTGCTATCGATGTAAAATATTACTAAGTATTTTAAGAGTTTATTCGGAAGATAACAGCTCTATAAACGTTCTTCCGTGGTGCCCCGACTTTCTAGTTAATTACATTTACATGATTAGCTTAATCAGGTAATATTAATTACAGAGAAAGAATTTTATAGGTTAGCATGTCATATCACTTAATCCGGCATAGCCAAAGACACGACATTTGGCGCACCCTGTGAGGACTCTTAAACTAAGACGCACGTTGGGTCAATTTGATAGCGACATATGATGCCCCGTGCGAGGAATCTAAAATAGGATGAAGCTTTCATTTTGATTCAGCATATATAAAATTGAAAAGCAGATTACATAATATACCAAGTTTATGATTACATTATGGGAATTGTAGACCGGAATTATTGGTGCGTGTGTGCTCTGGAGAATCGCCTCCGTGTTGTGCTCTGACGTAGTCAGTGGGGAGCATAAGCTATACAGTTCTGTATGAGGACTGATAAAGCTATCTGAGAAATAGCGCGTTTGGCCAAACGCTGGGCTATTTGTGCCTCGCGCGTTTCAGACGCGTGTTGGCTAGGTCATTATTAATTTCTCGAGCGAGGACAAAGAGCCAGCCGATTGAAATTTAGGAGAGATTAGCTTGACCAGCAATAAGTATCTCTCTGTCTCTCTCGCGTTTCGATGCGAGTAGACCACGGTGCATTTCGTTGTTTCCCGCGAGTTCCGGTTAAAACATCGTCAAATATCGCCGAAAAGGGTTTGAACATAATACGTTATAAGTAAAACCTTTCCCTTGCCAAGGGAATCCTATGTTGAGCATTTTTCAGGCATCAAGTAGCATTAGCTTGCTCGAGATGCTAAGCTAACAAAAGGGAAAACAGCCATTTTGTTTGTGCCACATTGTAATTCATCCGACTTGCGGAACGAAAGTCCCGCCCTGGGTACTTCCGTTTGATTTCAGTGTGTGCCAGCAGGGACCTCTGAAGAGTCACCAGTACTATCCTTCAAAAATAATTAGTCAGGTGACACTCAAGTCGTTACTCGTGATATCCATGTCTTATTCAATTGAACTAATAAGTGAAATTGCCAGATTTACATTCTCAAGTGGATCTTTTAAATAAGTTTTCTAAATGAGACATTGTAATCTGTTTTCCACATTAACCTAGATGAATAAACCTCTCAGGTTAATTAAAGTTTAAATCCCAAATAGCCTATACAGGTTTGATTTATCATTAAAATGGATCAATCAGTAAAATTTGTTTTTTTTATAAGTTAGCATGTCATATCACTTAATCCGGCATAGCCAAAGACACGACAATGTTGTGGGGTTGCTTTGCTGCGGGAGGGAGGGACTGGTACCTCACAAAATAGATGGCTTCATGAGGAAGGAAAATTATGTGGATATATTGAAGCAACATCTCAAGACATCAGTCAGGAAGTTAAAGCTTGGTTGCAAATGGGTCTTCCAAATGGACAATGATCCCAAGCATATTTCCAAAGTTGTGGCAAAATGGCTTAAGGACAACAAAGTCAAGGTATTGGAGTGGCCATCACAAAGCCCTGACCTCAATCCTATAGAAAATGTGTGGGTAGAGCTGAAAAAGTGTGTGCGAGCTAGGAGGCCTACAAACCTGGCTCAGTTACACCAGCTCTGTCAGGAGGAATGGGCCAAAATTCACACAACTTATTGTGGGAAGCTTGTGGAAGGCTATGCAAATGTCAGGAACTGTGAAAAACTGAGTTTAAATGTATTTGGCTAAGGTGTATGTAAACTTCCGACTTCAACTGTACACGTAGCTACATACCTGAAGAGTTATTATATGGATTTTGTCTGGCATGGTATCCATTCATCACAAATCCTGTTGGGAGAGGAGACACCTGATCATTTATTTTGTCTAATCATGTAATGTTGTAATATTATACTGTGGTTGGACACATAACATGATTTGTTTTGTTTCCAAATGCATTTAACCTGACATTTCTATGAAAAACAGTGCAGCTTGGAACAAACACCACATACACGTCGTCGTCTTGTTTAACCTCTATGGGACCGGCGGGACGAATTCGTCCCACCTACGTAACAGCCACTGCCATCCTGTGGCGCGATTTTCAAAATCTTCAAAATCATATTACTTCAATTTCTCAAACATATGACTATTTTACAGCCATTTAAAGATAAGACTCTCGTTAATCTAACCACACTGTCCGATTTCAAAAAGGCTTTACAACGAAAGCAAAACATTAGATTATGTCAGCAGAGTACCAAGCCAGAAATAATCAGACACCCATTTTTCAAGCCAGCATATAATGTCACCAAAACCCAGAAGACAGCTAAATGCAGCACTCACCTTTGATGATCTTCATCAGATGACAACCCTAGGACATTATGTTATACAATACATGCATGTTTTGTTCAATCAAGTTCATATTTATATCAAAAACCAGCTTTTTACATTAGCATGTGACGTTCAGAACTAGCATACCCCCCGCAAACTTACGGGGAATTCGCTAACATTTTACTAAATTACTCACGATAAACGTTCACAAAAAGCATAACAATTATTTTAAGAATTATAGATACAGACCTCCTCTATGCACTCGATATGTCCGATTTTAAAATAGCTTTTTGGTGAAAGCACATTTTGCAATATTCTAAGTACATAACCCAGGCATCACGGGCTCGCTATTTAGACACCCGGCAAGTTTAGCACTCACCATAATCATATTTACTATTATAAAAATGTCATTACCTTTTGTTGTCTTCGTCAGAATGCACACCCAGGACGTCTACTTCAATAACAAATGTTGGTTTGGTCCAAAATAATCCATCGTTATATCCGAATAGCGGCGTTTTGTTCGATGCGTTCCAGACACTATCCGAAATAGTAAAGAAGTGTCGGCGCTTGGCGCAATTCCCGACAATAAAATTCAAAGTATTCAATTGCCGTACGTCGAAGCATGTCAACCGCTGTTTAAAATCAATTTTTACGTCATTTTTCTCGTAGAAAAGCGATAAAATTCCGACAGGGAATCTCCTTTTCGGCAAACAGAGGAAAAAAATCCCAAAGGCGGGGGCAGTCGGGGTCACGCGCATAAGCTAGTGTCTCTTGATGGGCCACTTGAGAAAGGCGATAATGTGTTTCAGCCTGGGGCTGGAATGACGACATTCTCTTTTTTCCCGGGCTCTGAGAGCCTATGGACGACGTGGGAAGTGTCACGTTAGAGCAGAGATCCTTAGTAAATGATAGAGATGGCAAAGAAGTTCCAGAAATGGTCAGACAGGCCACTTCCTGTAAAGGAATCTCTCAGGTTTTGACCTGCCATTTGAGTTCTGTTATACTCACAGACACCATTCAAACAGTTTTAGAAAATTTAGGGTGTTTTCTATCCATATGTAATAAGTATATGCATATTCTAGTTACTGAGTAGGAGTGGTAACCAGATTAAATCGGGTATGTTTTTTATCCAGCCGTGTCAATGCTGCCCCCTAGCCCTAACAGGTTAAAGAAGGACAAAACCACTGTGGTTTGGACAGGCAAAAAAAATCTAAAGACAAAAAACATACACACAGACTAAGGGCGACTTTTTCAACCATGCTTTTGTAGCCGATGTGAAATGGCTAGCTAGATAGCGTTGACGTCACCCGCTCTGAAACTTGCTTCGCAAGGGCCGCAGCTGTGACGAGTAACAATGCTATGTGGGTGACAGTTGTCGATGTTCCAAGGGTCCCTGGTTGGAGCTCAGGTTGGGGAAAGGAGAGGCATAGAAGCAACACTGTTACAATGCTTTAGAGAGTATCCTAAAATATAGCATCATCGTCTGATTTGGAAATCAGTCTGACTAAAATCTCAAATTGCCCGCTTGACACAAACTGCCATGAAGGTCATGGGTGTGAGTCAGCATTTGTCCCTGCAGCCCATTTTTGAACAAGCCTTTATCAGGCAAGCCCAGAAAATTATTTCAGACCACTCCCATGTACTCCACTCGGAGTATCAGCTTCTCCCCTCAGGCAGATGCTATAGGGTTCCCCTACATGTAAGCTGAACTGTCACGACACTCCTCGACCGGGCAGCGCTCGGCGGTCGTCGTCGCCGGCCTACTAGCTGCCATCGATCCTTTTTGTTTCACTTTCTGTTGGTTAGGTCTAGGTAGGCACGCACCTGTTTTGGTTTAGTTATTAGTAGGGGGGGGTATTTAGTCTAGCAAGGTATGTCTGTGTTTGTGCGTGATTATTTTCGTCAGGTTGTACGTCTGAGGAACAGGTGTTTTTCCGATCTGCCTGTAGGTTTTAAGGCAGTGTGTTTTGGGCTGCGTCCCTACGCTGTGTTCGGGCTGTTTATGGGTATTTGTTTTATCTTGCCCTGCCCTACCTGTTTTTGGCAAGCGTGGATTATTTATTAAAAAGAAACGAGTGTTCACGGACTTGTGTCTCCTGCGCCTGACTTCAACCCTCCTGCTTCCTTGAGCAGTCTGACAGAATCACGCACCAACTGATGGAGTCAGCAGGAGCTTCAGCGCCAACCCCGTCCATGGTGGAAAGAGTTGCCCAACACTCCACCCTGCTCCACCGTCTGGGTATCGCCATGGATCAGGTGTTGGCGCTGGGTGTAAGGGGTTCTTACTCCAGTTGGAGTTATACCTGGCGACCGTTCGTCCCTCTCCCTCGGGGGGGGAGAGCGTCAGCGTCCTCGTCTCCTGTCTCATGGGTAGGGCCCTGGAATGGGCAAACGCCGTGTGGGACAGTCCGGACTCAGCCAGGGACAACTACCCAGAGTTCACCCGCCGTTTTCGGGCAGTGTTTGATCATCCCCCTGGAGGGGAGAGTGGCGGGTGAGCGGCCATTTCGACCTGAGACAGGAGACGAGGAGCGCGCAGGACTTTGCTCTTGAGTTCCGGACCCTGGCCGCGGGAGCAGGGTGGAATGAGAGGGCCCTTATAGATCACTACCGATGTAGTTTGAGGGAGGAGATAGGGGGGGCAGCAGCCAGGAAGACTGGAGGGGGAGTTCGCTCCTGCACCTCATGTGATCGCAGAGGGCACACTGTGGACCGGTGCTGGAGAGACTCACCCGGGAGTCCAGAAGGTAGGCAGAGCGCTCCTTTGACACCTCAGGTGAGTCAGCACCAGCCTCACCCAGAGCCCCCTGTCCGTCACATGTATGTGTCAGTGTCTTTTCCTTGTTTCTCCCCTCACTCCCGGCTTAAGGCGCTAGTCGATTCAGGCGCGGCGGGGAGTTTTATGGACCGTGGGGTCGCGGCTAAGTTAGGGATCCCCCTGGTCCAGTTGGACCAACCCTTCCCCGTGCACGCCCTAGACAGTCGACCACTAGGGTCAGGGCTGGTCAGGGAGGTCACTGTGCCACTGGTCATGGTAATTCCCTGGCTAGCCACTCACAACCCTAAGATTTCGTGGGGACAGAGGGCTCTTAAGGGGTGGTCAAATGAGTGCTCGGGCAGGTGCATAGGAGTTTCCATCGGTGCGACTACTGTGCAGAGTCCAGACCAAGTCTCCACCGTGCACATTCCATCAGAGTATGTCGATTGGGCTATCGCCTTCAGTAAAACGAAGGCGACCCAATTACCACCTCATCGACGAGGAGACTGTGCGATAAACCTCCAGGTGGGCGCTGCACTTCCTCGTAGTCACGTTTATCCCTTGTCTCAGGAAGAAACAGCGGCTATGGAAACATACGTCACTGAGTCTCTGAGGCAGGGATAAATTCGGCCATCTAACTCACCCGTCTCCTCGAGCTTCTTTTTTGTGAAGAAGAAGGAGGGAGGTCTGCGCCCGTGCATTGACTATAGAGGTCTAAATGCCATCACAGTGGGTTTCAGTTACCCACTACCTCTCATCGCATCGGCGATAGAGTCATTTCACGGGGCGCGCTTCTTCACGAAATTGGATCTCAGGAGTGCATATAATTTGGTGCGTATCCGAGGAGGGGACGAGTGGAAAACTGCATTTAGTACCACATCTGGCCATTATGAGTACCTCGTCATGCCGTATGGGTTAAAGAATGCTCCCGCAGTCTTCCAATCCTTTGTGGACGAGATTCTCCGGGACCTGCTCGGTCAGGGTGTAGTGGTGTACATCGATGACATTCTGGTCTACTCCGCTACACGCGCCGAGCATGTCTCTGGTGCGTATGCTTGGGCGACTGGTGGAGCATGACCTATACGTCAAGGCTGAGAAATGTGAGTTTTCCAAACCAGCCGTCTCTTTCTTGGGGTATCGCATTTCCACATCAGGGGTAGTGATGGAATGTGACCGCATATCAGCCGTGCGTAATTGGCCAACTCCCACCACGGTGAAGGAGGTGCAGCGGTTTTTGGGATTTGCCAATTACTACCGGAGGTTTATCCGGGGCTTTGGGCAGGTGGCGGCTCCCATTACCTCACTGATGAAGGGGGGCCCGGTGCGGTTGCGGTGGTCAGCGGAGGAGGACAGGGCCTTTAGTCGTCTGAAGGTTTTGTTCACAGACGCTCCAGTGAAGTTGAGTCCGGCGGAGCGTAACTATGATGTGGGGGACAGGGAGTTGTTGGCTGTGGTCAGAGCCCTGAAGGTGTGGAGACATTGGCTTGAGGGGGCGCGTCACCCTTTTCTCATCTGGACTGACCACCGCAATCTGGAGTACATCCGGGCGGCGAGGAGACTGAACCCGCGTCAAGCCAGGTGGGCGATGTTCTTTACTCGATTTCAGTTTAACATCTCGTATATCCCAGGTTCCCGGAACACTAAGGCCGACGCACTGTCTCGTCTCCATGACGCCGAGGAACGGTCCACCGATCCCACTCCCATACTTCCAGCCTCCTGCCTGGTGGCACCGGTGGTCTGGGAGGTGGATGCGGACATCAAGCGGGCGTTACGGACGGAGCCTACTCCTCCTCAGTGTCCAGTGGGTCGTAAGTACGTTCCGCTCGGTGTTCGCGATCATCTGATTCGGTGGGCGCACACGCTTCCCTCCTCGGGTCACCCAGGGGTTGAGCAGACAGTGTGTGGTCTTAGTGGTAGATACTGGTGGCCCACCTTGGTGAAGGACGTGAGGCGCTATGTCTCCTCCTGTTCAATGTGCGCCCAGAGTAAGGCTCCTAGGCACCTGCCTAGAGGGAAACTACAGCCCCTCCCGGTTCCACAGCGACCATGGTCCCACCTGGCGGTGGATTTCCTGACCGATCTCCCGCCGTCTCAGGGCAACACCACGATCCTGGTCATTGTGGACCGGTTCTCTAAGTCCTGCTGTCTGCTTCCTTTACCCGGTCTTCCTACGGCCCTGCAGACCGCGGAAGCCTTATTCACCCACGTCTTCCGGCACTACGGGGTGCCCGAGGATATCGTCTCAGATCAAGGCCCCCAGTTCACGTCCCGAGTGTGGCGGGCATTTATGGAGCGACTGGGGGTTTCGGTCAGTTTGACCTCAGGGTTTCACCCCGAAAGTAATGGGCAGGTAGAAAGGGTAAATCAGGAAGTGGGCAGGTTCCTGCGGTCCTAATGCCAGGACCGGCCAGGGGAGTGGGCAAGGTTCGTCCCATGGGCTGAAATGGCTCAGAACTCTTTGCGCCACTCCTCTACCAACATGTTGCCGTTCCAATGTGTGTTGGGTTATCAGCCGGTCCTGGGGCCAAGACATCAGAGCCAGACGGAAGCCCCTGCGGTAGAGGAATGGGTTCAGCGCTCTAGGGAGACCTGGGACGCTGTTTAGGAATCCCTGGAACGAGCCAGGGAACGACAAAAGGCGAGCGCTGACTGGCGCCGCAGTGAGGCCCCCGTGTTTACCCCAGGGGAGAGAGTCTGGCTCTCGACCCGGAACCTGCCCCTCCGCCTGCCCTGCCGGAAGCTGGGTCCGCGGTTTGTGGGGCCATTTAAAGTCCTGAGGAGAATAAACGAGGTGTGTTACAGATTACATGTGTCTCTCTGTTGGTTAGGTCTAGGTAGGCACGCACCTGTTTTGGTTTAGTTATTAGTAGGGGGGGTTATTTAGTCTAGCAAGGTATGTCTGTGTTTGTGCGTGATTATTTTCGTCAGGTTGTACGTCTGGGGAACAGGTGTTTTTCCCTTCTGCCTGTAGGTTTTAAGGCAGTGTGTTTTGGGCTGCGTCCCTACGCTGTGTTCGGGCTGTTTATGGTTATTGTTTTATCTTGCCCTGCCCTACCTGTTTTTGGCAAGCGTGGATTATTTATTAAAAAGAAACGTGTTCACGGACTTGTGTCTCCTGCGCCTGACTTCAAACCTCCTGCTTCCTTGAGCAGTCTGACATGAACAGGTATAAGCACACCTTCATTCCCATGTCTATCAAATACCTAAACAGCAATAACTACTGGGTAAATGGGTGGAATATGTGAATAAATAATCAATAGATTAATGTAGGTCTGAAAATTACTTAAAATGTGTTAATGGTGTTTATTTCAAACTGATGTTCAAATTCAAGTATATTGACGTTCATATTTATTCTTACCTGCGAAAGCTAAAAAGACAGGAATACATTACAACATATAGGCTATTTTAGGTAAATATAGAAGTTGGCCTTTAAGCAACAACAACATCCTCGTTCATAGGCATATGGATTGTCACTGATAATTGTGAGTTGTTTTAGGAAACTAGGCATATGTCGCACGTCACTACTTCACAGGAGAGGCATTTGACCGTAAACATTACATTTTTATTTGATCAACATTTTATACATTTTTGGGGGCAGAAATGCCTTCTGGAACATGTGCCTTAATAACAAACGTGTATGCCATCTGTAAATATGAATTGTTTTTAAATTACGAGCCTAGTTGGTTAAGCGACGGAAAAAGATAGGAACCTTCCCGGTAGCCATGATTGGCTGAGATTATGGATGGGATGGACATGCCGAGATCTGAGTTCGGATTGGTCTGCCATGTAGCTCGCTTCTGTCTGTAATGAGCTGCTCAGTATGTGTAGGTAATTCTTTCTAACACAGATTTTTTTTGAAAGACAGCTCTCCACTTTCTGGAGGATAGAGTTTTGAAATCAGTGGAATGCCCGGTGGAAGCAGAGTAGGATTGCAAATGCGGTGGGAGTCGAAAAGAGAACACAGAAGGATGTTGTATAAAACACCTGTCTCCAGATTACATCTTCAAACTAAGGGCAACCATGGCATCCGTGACAGAGAGGGAGAAGTGTTCATCCATGTATACGGGTAAGAGTCTAGTTAGCTGCATTTTCAGATATATGTTTCAATGTTTGTCAGAAAGTTATTTTAATTGCAAGTTAAAGCATACTGTTACCTAGCTGGCTGGCTGGCTCACTAGCTAACGTTACATGTTGTAGTATTCGTATCTCAGAGCCATTTTCATTGCTAGTTATTTAACCTAGCTAGTTGGTTAGCGTTTAGCGAACTGTAGATTCATGCAGGGTAGTAACGTTATGAGTTGGGACTAGATAGTGTCCAAGTTCCAAAATTATCCGATAGAATATCCTGCTATTAATTTGTCACTCACAACCGTAATCTATTTTCTGTAATTAGCTCACCATTAACTTGTAAATATTTTTATTTAACTAGGCAAGTCAGTTAAGAACAAATTCTTATTTACAATGACGACCAAACCCGGATGACACTGGGCCAATTGTGCGCCGCCCTATGGGACTCCCAATCACGGCCGGATGTGATACAGCCTGGATTCGAACCAGGGACTGTAGTGACGCCTCTTGCACTGAGATGCAGTGCCTTAGACCGCTGCGCTACTCAGGAGCCCAATAATGATCTTGTTGTGAGTTTATTTTCCAGTAATAATGAATGACAACCTTACAGACATGTTGATAGATGTAGTATAAACAAGCCTTTAGACTTTAGCACATGGCCTCACATGTGAATCTGTAAAGAGATGGGTGGGGCTAAGGCTTAAGAGGGTGTGAACGCTCTTCTACGGTACATTTATCAACTTTCCAAGCAGAATTACTTTCCCTCTGTTCCTCAAATGTAGTGTATGATATACCATTTTCTAGCTCTCTCTACTTTTTTATTCATTGTAAAAAACACCATTTCAAATTTTGCTACATAAGACCGAAATGAGCCGGTCGGTCACATTTGTCCCCATTTTAATCTTGTCTCTTAGCCTCTTGATAAAGTCATAAAAAGTAATATATACTTTGTGGAAATCACATTTTGTGCTCCACCTACAGAGGTCCAAAGTTGTACAGGATCCGTGCACACACAAATGCAGGTGAGACAAAAATACCAAACTCGTCATTGCACAGGTTTTTTAGCTTGTTGCGCATGTTTTAGTGAGAGGAAAACATTGCCCACAGACACACACACAAACCTGCAATTGTTCTCATGATGATCTTCAGAGGACCAGCGGTGTAGAGAAGCCCCACCAGGATGCCTGCCAGGTGTCCCACAAAAGAGGTCCTGCACAGAAGAACGTGTTATGAGTTACCACCTGGCTACAACACACACACGACTCCATAATTAAATGACTCTCAGACCATGAGAAACAAGATTCTCTGGTCTGATGAAACCAAGATTGAACTCTTTGGCCTGAATGTCAAGCAAGACGTCTGGAGGAAACCTGGCACCATCCCTATGGTGAAGCATGGTGGTGGCAGCATCATGCCTTGGGGATGTTTTTCAGCGGGAGGGACTGGGAGACTAGTCAGGATCAAGGGAAAGATGAACGGAGCAAAGTACAGACAGAACCTTGATGAAGAGCGCTCTGGACCTCAGACTGGGGCAAGGTTCACCTTCCAACAGGACAACGATCCTAAGCACACAGCCAAGACAACGCAGGTGTGGCTTTGGGACAAGTCTCTGAATATCCTTGAGTGGCTCAGCCAGAGCCCGGACTTGAACCCGATCGAACATCTCTGGAGAGACCTGAAAATAGCTGCGCAGCGACGCTCCCCATCCAATCTGACAGAGTTTGAGAGGATCTGCAGAGAAGAATGGGAGAAACTCCCAAATACAAGGGAGAAACTCCCCAAATACAAGTGTGCCAAGCTTGTAGCGTAATACCCAAAAAGACTCAAGGCTGTAATCACTACCAAAGGTGCTTCAACAAAGTACTGAGTAAAGTGTCTGAATACTTATCTAATGTAATATTTCTGTTCGTTTTTTTTGTTTTTATTTCCAAAAATGTCTAAAAATATGTTTTTGCTTTGTCATTATGGGGTATAGTGTGTAGATTGATGAAGGTGGAAAAAACGATTTTATCAATTTTAGAATCAGGCTGTAACGTAACAAAATGTGGTAAAAGTCAAGGGGTCTGAATATTTTCCAAATGCACTGTATTTCAAGATGTTGTGGTGTCACGATCGTCGTAATAACATTCGGACCAAAGCCCAGTGTGATATGGGTTCCACATGTTTATTGAATGAAACGCACAAAAACAATAAAGAACAAATGAAACGTGAAGCAAATGAAGTGCTCACAGGTAACTACACATAAACAAGATCCCACCAAAACACAGTGGGGAAATGGCTGCCTAAATATGATCCCCAATCAGAGACAACGAAAAACAGCTGCCTCTGATTGGGAACCATACCAGGCCAACATAGAAATAAACAACCTAGATTACCCACCCTAGTCACACCCCGACCTAACCAAAATAGAGAATAAAAAGGCTCTCTATGGTCAGGACGTGACATGTGGATTAGGCGTTCTAGAAGAAAAAGAAACGCACACCTATTAAGGCGAGGTGCTGGCTAGCGGAGTAGAAAACTTGAAAATAAGGGAGAGCCGCACTCTCTAGGAGCTCAGATGCAAAGATTTTATATCCAACGTTTCGACAGCCAAGCTGTCTTCATCAGGGTATGATCACAAACACTGCGAGATGACTCGTTTATATAGTGTCAAAAGACACACAGGTGTCTGTAATCATGGCCAATGTGGATTGGGCATGACATGTGGATTCCCTAGAAATAATCTGAATTAATGTAAACATTACATAACTTGTCTAAAAAAAAGTGTTCTCTTGGCACAATTTACCGGGTACGGAGTAAGTTGAGCCGCGGGACAAGGTAAATTATGTCGCCTACACATTTCTGCACTGAATGAAATATTGCCACTACCTTTTAAAAACCATGTCTATCTTTATTTCTCAAACACAATTCAACACAATCACTTTTTGGTATTTTAATAATTTTAAGCATCTTTTAACCTGTTATGGCTAGGGGGCAGTATTTTCACGGACGGATAAAAAACGCACCCGATTTAATCTGATTAGTACTCCTGCCCAGAAACTAGAATATGCATATAATTACTAGCTTTGGATAGAAAACACTCCAAAGTTTCTAAAACTGTTTGAATGGTGTCTGTGAGTATAACAGAACTCATTTGGCAGGCCAAAACCTGAGAAGATTCTGTACAGGAAGTACCCTGTCTGACCATTTCTTGGCCTTGTTGATTATCTCTATCTATTACAGGGGATCTCTGCTCTTACGTGACACTTTCTACGGCTCACATGGACTCTCAGAAGGCGGCAAAATGCTGAATCGTGGCTTTGCAGGCTCTGGCTGAAACAAAGTAGCGCGTTCGGATAGTGGCTGGTTACAGTACTGTGAGACTCAGGCTCGTGCCCGCGTCGACCGAAAGCTTTGTTTTCTTTCCTCTGTTTAGCTAAACGGAGATTCCCGGTCTGAATATTATCGCTTTTTTACGAGAAAAATGGCATAAAAATGGATTTTAAACAGCGGTTGACATGCTTCGAAGTACGGTAATGGAATATTTAGAAATCTTTTGTCACGAATTGCGCCATGCTCGCGACCCTGATTTACCATTTCGGATAGTGTCTTGGAACGCACGAACAAAACGCCGCAATTTGGATATAACGATGGATTATTTTGGACCAAACCAACATTTGTTATTGAAGTAGCAGTCCTGGGAGTGCATTCTGATGAAGACAACAAAGGTAATGAAACTTTTGTAATAGTAAATCTGAGTTTGATCAGGGCTAAACTTGGTCGGTGTCTAAATGGCTAGCCGTGATGGCTGGGCTATCTACTGAGAATATTGCAAAATGTGCTTTCACCGAAAAGCTATTTTAAAATCGGACATATCGAGTGCATAGAGGAGTTCTGTATCTATAATTCTTAAAATAATTTATGTTTTTTGTGAACGTTTATCGTGAGTAATTTAGTAAATTCACCGGATGTTTGTATGCTAGTTCTGAACGTCACATGCTAATGTAAAAAAGCTGTTTTTTGATATAAATATGAACCTGATTGAACAAAACATGCATGCATTGTATAACATAATGTCCTAGGGTTGTCATCTGATGAAGATCATCAAAGGTTAGTGCTGCATTTAGCTGTGGTTTTGTTTTTTGTGACATTATATGCTAGCTTGAAAAATGGGTGTCTGATTATTTCTGGCTGGGTACTCTGCTGACATAATCTAATGTTTTGCTTTCGTTGTAAAGCCTTTTTGAAATCGGACAGTGTGGTTAGATTAACGAGAGTCTTGTCTTTAAAATGCTGTAAAATAGTCATATGTTTGAAAAATGGAAGTTTTCGGATTTTAGAGGAATTTGTATTTCGCTCCACGCCCATCATTGGATATTGGAGCAGGTGTTCCGCTAGCGGAACGTCTAGATGTAAGAGGTTCAAAGGCTTAACAGGGATTGTTGTCATCTCAATTTTCAGCGATAATGCCTTGCATTACAACCGGTAAGAAAAAACATGAATTTGCTAAACTTGCCATTGGCACAACTTGCCCCATGGCAAACATTTTGACTATATTAGCTAACAGCTGTCAGAGCAGCTCACAGATCACTGCACCTGTGAATAGCCCATCTATAATTTAGCCTAAACAACTACCTCTTCCCCTACTGTATTTATTTATTTTGCTCCTTTGCACCCCATTATTTCTATTTCTACTTTGCACTTTCTTCCACTACAAATCTACCATTCCAGTGTTTTACTTGCTATATTGTATTTACTTTGCCACCATGGCCTTTTTTTGCCTTTACCTCCCTTTTCTCACCTCATTTGCTCACATTGTATATAGACTTATTTTTGTACTGTATTATTGACTGTATGTTTGTTTTACTCCATGTGTAACTCTGTGTTGTTGTATGTGTCGAACTGCTTCGCTTTATCTTGGCCAGGTTGCAATTGTAAATGAGAACTTGTTCTCAACTTGCCTACCTGGTTAAATAATGGTGAAATAAATAAATAAAATAAAATAACAGCTACAAGGATGCAATTTCATGCTAGGTATAAGACCTCATATTGAATTTTTGAGACCCCAACTGATGTATAGAACAATCTTTAAATTATGTACTTTGGGTTAGATACAAGAATCATGAAACCTCTAACACAATACATTAATTGGACCTAACTTGCTTATAACTGTCTCCATGTGGTTTCTTCCTTCACAGACTCCATGAAACGATGACTTCTTCGTAAATATTTGGTCAAACTACACATTTTGTGTATGGTTTCCTAGAAACAAGGGAGGCTCAACTTACCCCACTCTCCCTTATTATCAAACCTAGTTATGTCTGTAAGCTTTCATTTAGAACTATTTGTCACATTGCGGATGATAAGAGACTGTCTAGTGAACTTACAATGAACCTTGGGTCATGTTCATTCGGGCACACAACAGTAAAAAAATATCTAACTAAAATGTGCATTTCTTATTGGAAACTTGTGAGAGCTGGGCTGGGGGAAAAGTATGTAGGCATAGACCATGTGTTTACTGTGCATCTGACTACTCCTGCAACAAAGAAGAACTCACCCCGGTGACGTTAGATGAATCAGCACCAGCTCAACCCAGCTGGCATAGCGATTGGCCACTGGGACGCCCATCACGTAGGAGACACCTCCCGGGTGGTAGTGGTTACTCAGCACTTTCAGAGCGAAAAGCACTCCTACAACACAGGACAGACAGTTCAGTCTCACCATGCCACTCACAGCACGATTGAGGTCAATTCAGTTCTCAATTCAGGAAGAAAATTTACAGAGTTGAAAAACAGAGTGGACCTTTTTATTGACCAACAGAGGCTCATTCAAGTTTAGGCCTGGGGGTTTTCCTGGTCAAAAAACTCCCATGACCCAAACTATTGTGAGGATGGATAGAAATCTTCCTCAGCAGCATAACAGCAAACACACTGACACTATAGCTAGCTAGTACCTGAGAAGCCGACTGCACACTGCATGCTGTAAGAGGGGTCCTGGGTGATCTCCGAGAGCACCATCTCCAGCAGCAGATAAATCACGCCCGTCAGCAGGGAGAAAACAGCCAGAAGCCAGGCGTAGAAGCTGCTGCCAAGCCGGGGCTCCAACTTGACGCCCTTCCACAGGAAGGATGCCATGTTGAAGTACAGGTGCCAGTCGTCTAGGTGGTGCAGCGGCGACAGCACGAGGCGGCGCCAGTCACCACGCCAGTAGGCCTGCTGGACGCTGATGCAGGCCTGGAGGAGAGGTAAGTTGGGCACCAGAAAGAGGTAGACGTTAAGGCCCAATACAGCCAGCGTCACAGGGGGAATGTTCTCCACCCCCACCTGGAAGACCTGGGAGGCCAGGAGGATTAGGCCCAGCTGACCCCCCCCCTCTGTCGGTAACGCATCCTCCTCACTCAGCTGCGGTAGCTCAGCCTGGAGTGACACACACACATGTACAATTAAATACAAAACCATACAACTTTCTTTGTCCATTGTGAAACAGAGATTTGTCATTTTTTGCATTCTTATGGGGATTTTTAAACATCACACAAGCTCACAGAACAGAACCGCCGAGCGCTGAAGCACGTGAAAATCGTCTGTCCTCGATTGCAACACTCACTACCGAGTTCCTTACTGCCTCTGTAGGCAAAAGCACAAGAACAGTTCGTCGGGAATTTCATGAAATGGGTTTCCGTGGCCAAGCAGCCGCACACAAGCCTAAGATCACCATGCGCAATGCTAGGCGTCGGCTGGAGTGGTGTTAAGCTCACCACAATTGGACTCTGGAGCAGTGGAAACGCGTTCTCTAGAGTGATGAATTACGGTTCACCGTCTGGCAGTCCGACGGACAAATCTGGGTTTGGCGGATGCCAGGAGAATGCTACCTGCCTGAATGCAGTGGCAACTGTCAAGTTTGGTGGAGGAGGAATAATGGTCTACGGCTGTTTTTCATGGTTTGGGCAAGGCCCCTTCGTTCCAGTGAAGGGAAATATTAACGCTACAGTATACAATGACATTCTAGACGATTCTGTGCTTCCAGCTTTGTGGCAACAGTTTGGGGAAGGCCCTTTCCTGTTTCAGCATGACAATGCCCCCCGTGCACAAAGCAAGGTCTGTACAGAAATGGTTTGTCGTGATCGGTGTGGAAGAACTTGACTGACCTATACAGAGCCCTGACCTCAACCCCATCAAACACCTTTGGGATGAATCGCCAAACATCAGTGCCCGACCTCACTAATGCGCTTGTGACTGAATGGAAGCAAGTCCCCGCAGCAATGTTCCAACATCTAGTGGAAAGCCTTCACAGAAGAGTGGAAGCTGTTATAGCAGCAAAGGGGGGGGGGGGGGACCAACTCCATATTAAAGCCCATGATTTTGGAATGTTTGACAAGCAGGTGTCCACATACTTTTAGTAGTGTACCATGTCTTGTTTTGATGTGTTTTGACTGATGTCACGTGTATTCTAATATGGCAAAAATTTGCTAGCTAACCAACAAATGCAACGATGTATTTGAGAAAAAACAAGTGTTCATAGTGCAAATGTATTTATGTTTTCAATAAACATTGGAGACGAAATATAGTTTACATGTCAGCCAACCCAGTCTGTTTTGCCCCATAGTTGCGCACGCGTCTGTTTTGTGTCTATGGAATAAATACTATAATATTTACTGTAGTTTTTTGGGGGGACTTTACTTTAGTATTAACAGGACCAAAGTCTTCAAAAACACTACAGTGAATACTGTAGTATTGCGGACATGACTGTAGCATACTGTGGTATTTATAGTTTACTATAGTATAAATATTGTAGTAATTTTTTTAATTATATACTAGTAATTACTGTAGTTCCCTGCAATCTGTAGTATACAGTTGTATTACTGCAGTGTTTTTGCAGACTAGTATACACTATAGTATTTTTGTATACATTACTGTAGTACTTACAATAGTGCTTTTGTTTGATTATCTTTGATATAGCAATGGGGGATTTCTCCTTGAGAAAACCTACTCAACAAAATACTCATAGAGCACATTTTCCATAACCTGTAAATAGATAAGTAGTGAAGGAAGGAAGTAGTGAGTGAGTGGTGAGTGAGTTGGTAGGTAGGTAGGTAGGTAGGTAGGTAGGTAGGTAGGTAGGTAGGTAGGTAGGTAGGTAGGTAGGTAGGTAGGTAAATTGATCAGCAGTCTGAACAGATAGCTCAGCACTTCTGCTCTTTCTGTCTCCTTCAGGAACACATGATATAGTCTATATTTGGCATGTAGGCTTTTCACTTATGGGTGATACAAATTAGGATATGAGGGAGTGGAATGGGCAGGTTATATGCAAACTAAATACTGCCAGGCCCATCCAATCAGATTGAGAGAAAAAATACTCCTCAGCTAAAGCAGCATTTTCCTCCTTAACTTTAATGGCGAGAAGACAAATAAAAAAAATAAGGGAAATATGCATACATTCTTTGTAAAACACAATTTTCACCATGATGCTAGAGTGGCTAATGCCTAGGAATGATAGTTACTTTCTGATTATACACAAAATCTGCTACAATATGTCACTTTTTGTTTGACCTGACAAAATTCACATGTTATAGATCTGTCAATATTATTTAAACCAAGTCTAAGAAACGATAGATCTGTTGTATTTTACATTTAGCAGAAGCTCTTATCCAGAGCGACTTACAGTAGTGAGTGCATACATTTTACTACAACCGTATGTGCGCTAGCTTCAAATTCAATACTTTTGGTTATGGAAAATATATTTCACTTTTACACAGTGCAATGATTCTGACAAATTTCAGTATGTGACAAAACAAGCAAATATAGTGTCAACTATTTGAATTTTAGCAACCAGGATATGGCTGCGCGATTTCTGCAACGTGCATCTATAAGGAGGAAAACGATGCCTTTGCAGCCTGAATGGAGGATGCTTTATGTAGGAGCCGGTCCACTGGGGACATGAGTGTATTTATTACCTGGAATGCACATCCAGTTTAGACGATAGTGCAGATCTAGCGCCCATGCACTACCGGATTCCTAGGCTAAGATTAGGCCTACATTCCTCCTTAAGACTGTCAGAAAGCAGAGCAATAAGCATAAAACAAAAGTCAAAATGTAAAGAATATAGTTAGCTAGCTTTCATACCGGAGCAAACAAAAAAAACAGACCTTGACATTCAATCTCAAATGACAGACATAACGTTTTGGTTTATAGCTGGTTGATTTTGCCCCAAAATTGTAACTTACTTCCTGGTAAGGCGCAGACAGTATTTGAATATATCGCTGGTATTGTCGGTCTCTTTATCTTCTGGCCGACAAAACACTTATTAAAAGACCATTAAGGGATACTGGGGTTTACTTACACTTAATCATACACGGTAAACCTTTCATGAAATGTCAGATGAAGAGAGCATGTGATCATAACCATAATAAAACGTTTTGCAACGAAAACGAGCGTTTCTTATTGGACAAGTTCATGTTAGTCCCTCCCATGTTTGCTTCTGTTTGGTTTCCAGTGAATATACACCCCTTATCTGTGTGAAAGTTCAGTCACATTACCATATCGCACCACAACAGCAGCATCTGACAACATTGTATCAGCTCGCCACATACGCACTCACTTTTTTCCATCTCTGTGTTTCACTTCCCTGTCAAAATAAAAGGTTAAATAATAATAATAATACACTTTAGAAAATGTCTAAAAAATATATTAGTAAGTTGTGTTTGCATTGCTTTTTGTATCATCTTATGTGTTCGTTGTTCAAAGTATTCAGACCCCTTGACTTTTTCCACATTTTGATACGTTATAGTCTTATTCTAAAATTGATTAAATATATTTTAGACATCCATGTGAACTGCCTGCTTAGAATTCAAATTAAGAGGACATTTGTTTACTTGCTACCAACATAAAGCCTCCTCCTCCCCTCATGGTGTAGGTACATTTACATTTTAGTCATTTAGCAGACGCTCTTATCCAGCACGACTTACAGTAGTGAATGCATACATTTCATACATATCATACATTTTTTTCTCTGTACTGGTTCCCTGTAGGAATCAAACCCACAACCCTGGCATTGCAAACACCATGCTTTACCAACTGAGCCACACGGGACCAGGTAGATGGCTATAGTCGCTGTTATCCACTCTTCTGTAGATGTTGTTGGTCAATTTTGTTAATTTATCAAAAAAAAAAAAAAACAGAAATACCTTATTCACATAAGTATTCAGACCCTTTGCTATGAGACTCAAAATTGAGCTCAGGTATATCCTGTTTCCATTGATCATCCTTGAGATGTGTCTACAACTTGATTGGAGTCCACCTGTGGTAAATTCAATTGATTGAACATGACACACCTGCCTATATAAGGTCCCACAGTTGACAGTGCATGTAAGAGCAAAAAAACAGGCCATGAGGTCAAAGGAATTGTCCGTAGAGGGCCGAGACAGAATTGTGTCGAGGCACAGATCTGGGGAAGGGTACCAAAACATTTTTGCAGCATTGATGGTCCCCAAGAACACAGTGCCCTCCATCATTCTTAAATGGAAGAAGTTTGGAACCACCAAGACTCTTCCTAGAACTGGCCGCCCGGCCAAACAGGGGAGAAGGGCCTTGGTCAGGGAGGTGAACAAGAACCCGATGGTCACTCTGACAGAGCTCCAGAGTTCCACTGGAGATGGAAGAACCTTCCAGAAGGACAACCAACTCTGCAGCACTCCACCAATCAGGCCTTTATGGTAGAGTGGCCAGACGGAAGCCACTCCTCAGTAAAAGGCACCTGACAGCCTGATTGGAGTTTGCCAAAAGGCACCTAAAAGACTCTCAGACCATGAGAAACAAGATTCTCTGGTCTGATGAAACCAAGATTGAACTGTTTGGCCTGAATGCCAAGCGTAACGTCTGGAGGAAACCTGGCACCATCCCTACGGTGAAGCATGGGGGTGGCAGCACCATGCTGTGGGAATATTTTTCAGCGGCAGGGACAGGGAGACTAGTCAGGATCGAGGGAAAGATGAACGAAGCAAAGTGCAGAAAGAGATCCTTGATGAAATCCTGCTCCAGAGAGCTCAGGACCTCAGACTGGGGCAAGGTTCACCTTCCAACAGGACAATGACCCTAAGCACACACTCAAGACTACGCAGGAGTGGCTTCGGGACAAGTCTCTGAATGTCCTTGAGTGGCCCAGCCAGAGCCCGGACTTGAACCTGATCGAACATCTCTGGAGAGATCTGAAAATAGCAGTGCAGCGACACTTCCCATCTAATCTGACAGAGCTTGAGAGGATCTGCAGAGAATAATGGGAGAAACTCCCCAAATACAAGTGTGCCAAGCTTGTAGCGTCATACCCAAGAAGACTTGAGGATGTAATCGCTGCCAAAGGTGCATCAACAAAGTACTGAGTAAAGGGTCTGAATACTTTTTATTTTTTCATTTTATAAATTTGCTAAAATTTCTAAACCTGATTTTGCTTTGTCATGAGGTAGTGTGTAGATTGATGACAGAAAAACAATTTAATATATTTTAAAATAAGGCTATAACAAAATATGGAAAAAGTAAAGGGGTCTGAATACTTTCTGAATGCACCGTAGCTATTGTGTACACAAACATCACCATAACCCCTCCTACCTACATGTTCTTTATTGACTCTCATGGTGTGTGTGTGTGTATGCCTGCATGCATTTGAAAGAAAGAGCATGAGCGTGGATGTACAAGAGAGTGCATGTGTTTGTGTGTGTGTGAGTACGGCCATTGGGCACAGCAGGCAGTAGGCCTCGCTCCAACAGTGTCTGTCTGTCTGTCCGTCTTGCTGTCTGTCTGACTGTTTTCAAAGCAGAGAGGGCAGCGATGGACTAGGACACATGAAAATATTCATTCAGAACCCGTCCTGTCAAGGCCCCTTAATCCTTCCATTTTGCAAGCTAAATAGGCCCAGGGATAATCATTCCGGACCAATGAGATCACCGCTCAATGGCCAATGCGTGAGCACTTCCCCTGTCCCCAACACCAGTCCCAACCACATACACTCATGTGCACTTACAAACACACTGGCACACACATGCATGCAAGGGAATGAATAACATCTGCTAAATATGTGTATGCAACCAATAACTTTTCATGTACACACACACCAGCACACTCATGTGAATGCACACACATACACACATGCGTGAGCGCTCACACACACACACACACACACACACACACACACACACACACACACACACACACACACACACACACACACACACACACACACACACACACACACACACACACACACACACACACCACTGACCCAGACAACTGACACAATGTAATGACACTGACTCTCACAACTTTACAGTACACACCATTGACTTATACAAATATACAAAACACGGACAGTAAAATCTCAACCACATCCCTACTGTGCTAGGATAGGATGCACACACAACTCAGCACATTGGCCATCTTCAAAGTACATAGAAACTCTTAAATAAAATCAAAGTGTATTAGTTACGTACACAGATATCGGAGTTTCAGCTAAATGCTTGTGTGTTGTAGGTCCAACAGTGCAGTAATATCTAGCAAAACACACAATATATTTATATTCCAGACTCTGACATTGCTTGTTCTGATATTTCTTTTTTTCAATTTTTTGGGATTGTGTGTATTGTTTTGTATTGCTAGATATTACTGCACTGCACTATATGATGTATAAACACTGAACAAAAATATAAATGCAACAGTAAAGTAAAACAGTAGAGCTGAAATAAAAAATCTCAGAAATGTTCCATATGCACAAAACGTTTCTCTCTCTCAAAGTTGGTGCACAAATTTGTTTACATCCCTGTTATTGAGCATTTCTCCTTTGCCAAGATAATCCACCCACCTGACAGGTGTGGCATATCAAGAAGCTGATTAAACAGCTTGATCATTATACAGGTTCACCTTGTGCTGGGGACAATAAGATTTGTCACACAAAGCAATGCCACACATTTCTCAAGTTTTGAGGGAGCTTGACTGCAGGAATGACACCAGAGATGTTGCCAGATAATTGAATGTTAATTTCCCTACCATATGCTGCCTCCAATGTCGTTTTAGAGAATTTGGCAGTACGTCCAACCGGCCTCACAACCGCAGACCATGTGTAACCACACTAGCCCATGACCAGGTTGCTGAGGAGCATTTGTGTGTAGAAAAAATAATTCTGATTGGCTGAGCCTTGTTCCCCAGTGGGTGAGTCTGGCTGCCAATTGGGTTGGCCTATGCCCGCCAAGGTCCATCCATAGCTGCACCTCAGCCCAGTCATGTGAAATCCATTGGTTAAGGCCTAATTTATTTAAATTGACTGATTTCCTTACATGAACTGTAACTCAGTAGTCTTTCAAATAGTTGCATGTTGCGTTTACATTTTTGTTCAGTTTATATATATATATATATATATATATATATATATATATATATATATATATATATCACAGGAGGTTGGAGGCGCCTTAATTGGGGAGAATGGGCTCGTGGTAAACTCTGGAGTGGAATTAGTGGAATGGTAAAAAATACAGTTGCGTCATACTGCAGCACACCTTGCGGGCTGCTGCAGCATTCTAAGGCACGTTATTTAATTGTCAGCCATTTTTTACGTTCAGTGCTAGTTTGACCACCAGAGGGCATCTTTGAGAAGCATTTGATAGCCTCCCATATTGGCATTACTGGAGAATTGAAAACCTTTTTTGTAATAACATAATACATGGGATTGATTTGAAGAAATTTGGCTCAATTAATTTGATTAATATTATGGTGTTTCTATTCTGAGAAAAACAAAACCCTTGCACTGTACAACATGACGGTCGGGAGTAGGCTACAGCATAAGAGGATTGGAGGATTCTAAATTAATATCTACGGGGCATAACATTTCCACACCCTAATTGTAGAGTAACTAATACTCGTTTTGCCTATTGTAGGCCTACAGTATATCTAAAAAACATTTTTTTCAATGACATGACTCTCTGCATATAATTACATTTAGAGGATTGGAGGATTCTAAATTAATATCTAAGGGCCATTTTCCATTAGGATCTGTGTGAATATCTGAGAATATCTAAGGGGCTTTTATATAATTGTAAATTATTGAATAATAATAATCACTTTGTTTAAAAAGTAACGATATTTTGGAGATTTCATTTTCATTTAACCTAGAGTGAGCGAGAAAAAGGCCATTCTTGAACATGGGGTGAGACATTCTCACTACTTTGTAAATAAAGCCAGTTTGTTATTTTGAATGATTTATTTCTGGAGAAACCTAACTTGATTATTTAGCAGACATCACTTGCTTATATTCAGTCAACACATATAACTTAAGAATTTCATGGAATATAATTGAACATTTTCGTTTCTCCATGCTTGTCTCAGAGCAACGCAAAACTGTGCTGAAATAGACATCCACAGAAGGCTATATACAGAAGGCTATATATAACGATATTCTTGAGATTATTTTGTTTAAAAAAAAACAACAGTGAGTGATTGTAATCTGAATAAAGGCCAAAATAATATTTATTAAGGCCAAAATATAGCCCTGCTAATAGCCATAATGACGCTGTACAACGTGACCATATGTGTTTGAAAGAGTATTTTCCAGTAAGCAACAATTTCTTTGCATTCACTAGACAACTTTGTTCCAATATTTCTGTAATTCAGTGATATTTATTCCCATAGTAATTCGTTATGGATCCATAACTAAATCAACACCTGCATTTTGAAAGAGTATTTGTATCATTATTTTATTAATGAAAACAAAGATGCTGATGAAGAAATACAGTACTGTACAGTATATGCCTTTACATTTTAATAAAGCATTTTTAATAAGCCACCTGCATGTTTATTAGGCTACTGTGCAGTCTAACAAGTAAACATAGCCAACAATACATACTGTAGTAAACATGGGAAAGTGCCTAATTCATTGCATAAGGGAGAGCAGGCCATGTCCAGACTTCCTCGGTGACCTCAAGTACCTTCAATAATGGCTGTACTAGAGAATGCAGGCACGCGGGAGACCGAGGTTCAATTCCCCGACGGGGAGGAAGGAGTAGGCTGTCCTTGTAAATAAGAATTTGTACTCAACTGATTCCATATGTTATTTCATAGTTGTGATGTCTTCACTATTATTCTACAATGTAGAAAATAGTCAAAATAAAGAAAAATCCTGGAATGAGTAGGTGTGTCCAAACCTTTGACTGGTACTTGCTTAATTAATATTATGGTGTTTCTATTCCAAGAAAAACTAAAAACCCATGGAACGGAAAATATGACGCTGTACAACGTGATGGTCGGCAGTACAGTACTAGGCTATTTAGCTAAAGAATCCCTGTGTTGTGCCCCGCGGCCAGTCGTGTATAGCTGCAAAGAAAACTTTGGTGCCCTTATTTGACCTTTTCTGCTGCATTTGAGACACGGTTCAATCCCTCCTTGGGGCACTACTTGATTGAGTAAATAAAACACTAAACAATCACAATAGAGTAACTATTGGTCACTCTATTATGTATTATTCTAATAATGATAATCCTTTAAACTGCACTCTTCATCCCATCCCTCCCTATCTCTCCTCATCTCTCTATTTTTCAGCTCCAGATGACAAAACCTGCACAGTCCAAGGGTTGCAGGTCTGCCGACTTCCTTCTGTTCACACATTGTATTAGGAGAAATATCCAATAAACCAAAGACATTGCCTTCACTGTGAATGTACTTTATTGCATATATTTTCCTCAAATAAAATGGAGCATATGTAAAATAAACAAGTTATTACAATTTATTTACATTGGGTCTAATGTCTGTGTGTGTGAGAGGGAGGCATGTTTTTCAACTGTGAAAAAAGCACACAAAATGTCCTAAAACTGTACACATTAAGCAATAGTCTTTTACAATATTATCAATCACACTTTGATTTGATAGATATTTATAGTAATTATGCCGATATTGATCATGGATATATAGGCGTAGATATCTCCAATCCTAAAATAAAATGGAACAAACATTAAATAAACTAGTAATTACAACTTATTTACATTGTGGATAATGTGTGTGTGCATGTTTGAGTACATGGCAGATCTGAAAGAGAGTTGCACAAAGTGACAGTAAGTATACAGCTCAACAACATGTCTGTGTGTACATCTGTTGGTGAGGGTGAGCATATGCAATATAATTCTGAATTACCTGTATCCATCTGGAAATCCTCAAAAGTTTCTCCCTTCACGGTTAGTGTAGCAGAAACTGGTGCAGCCGGTAAATTAAATACCACAGCAGAGGACTGCTGTGACTACAGTTGAACTGCTGGGCATGGCAGATCTAAAAGAGGCACAATTTTCTTAACTGACAATAATCATACAACTAAATAGACTAAATGACTGTAAGGCAATCAGATCAAGCGTTAACCGGCGATAGCTGACACCCGCATAGCTGATGTTTTGGCGGTCTCTGAGGTATAACTGCGTTGGATCTGTCTAATCGGTAAACAGCAGCTCTTGATCATTGTCACAAAACTACACCCGTCCTACTCGCGTTACAAGTTCAGAACGAGAAAGTGTAGGTTATATAGAAATAATGACGCTCAAATTCAAAATCAATAAACTAAATAATGAGGATTTCTATCAGCCTAATCGAGGTGTAGATTACATCTCAAATTCCAGTATTCTAACTTGTAAACAGGGCTGCATGAGATTTCAATTAATGCGACTCTGTTTCTTCCAATGGCAATGTCCGCTTTAGGTATAATGCCAGGAGCCACTTGTGAATTTGACAGCTCTAACACAGCTCCACCTCAGACACCGCCAAAGCAACCGTTATGTGGATGTTGGCTAAAGCAGATGTGATTGAATAGAGCCCCAAGTGAGGGAGAGTGTGCATGTGTGTATGCATGCATGTGATAATTACCTGTATCACCTGTCATGGCCGGTGTAGCAGATGCAGGGGCAGATGACTGCAGCTGTGAAGACTGTGGTTGAGCTAATAGGGGTGTCAGATCTAAAAGAGAGAGGAACAATTTTCTTAAGTTAAAATAATTATACAAAACAGAGTGAGTGATCGAGTGAGTGTGTGTGTTACGCGTGTTTGATAAATACCTGGACCACATCACAATGCTTCCGGTCTAAAAGCGTCTGGAAGTTCCAGCGTGCCACTCCAGGCCTGGAACAGCTTGGTGGAAAGACGGTTACCAGTCACCCACCGAGCAGGTTGGCAGATCTGAAAAATAGGCACAATATAATTTTAATGACAAAGCCTTGACTATACACTAACCTAAGCAGAACAAACTATGGGAGGCGCACAGTAGTACATAGAGCCATGACTACATGGAACTCTATTCCACATCAAGTAACTCATGCAAGCAGTAAAATTAGATTTTAAAAAACGATAAAAATACACCTTATGGAACAGCAGGGACTGTGAAGAGACATGCATACACACGATAACATACGTACACATGGATTTTGTCTTGTAGATATGTGGTATTAGAGTTGTGGCCTCAGGGCACACATTTAATGTGTTGTGAATGTATTGTAATGTTTTTCAAATTGTATAACTGCCGTAATTTTGCTGGACCCGAAGAAGAGTAACTGCTGTCTTGGCAGCAGCTAATGGGGATCCATAATAAATACATCAAATTAATGAAGTTTGTCTGTGTATCTGGCAACCCACGTAGAAGACTTCATTTTCCCAACTGCTCATTGTACTTGCCCTTGCAATCTGATGTGTAGGTGTGTGTTGTGTTATCATGACTTAGAAGTGTCAACCTGACCACATCCTTGTAGTAGGACATTCAGTGATTAGCTAGGGAAAAATTACTATCAACAGTGTTCAGTAAAAAGGATATCAAATATTCTGATCTGGATTGACAACTAGGCTAAGTCATGTGAAGTTACAAACCTCTAGGGATTAGTCTACACTCAAGTTAAATAAAGGATGCAGGACATGAGCTCTAGGACCATGCCTCAGGACTACATGGCCTGATGACTCCTGGCTGTCCCTGTCTCCAGTCCACCTAGTCGTGCTGCTGATCCAGTCTCTGCTGTTTCTGTCTGCAGCTATGGAACCCTGACCTGCTCAAGGCTCACCGGAGGTACTAACTTGTCCCAGACCCGCTGTTTGATCCTGTCTCTCTCTACCGGACCTACTGTCTCAACCTCTATATGCTCAGCTATGAAGAGCCAACTAGCATTTACTCTTGAGGTGCTGAACTATTGCACCCTCTATAACCCTCTGTACTTGACACTGCTGGTCATCTATGAACGTTTAAATGTCTTGAAGAATAATCTGGCTAAATTGCTGTACTCTTTTATAATCTCCACCAGCACAGCCAGAAGAAGACTGGCCACCCCTCAGAGTCTGGTTCTTCTAGGTTTCTTCCTAGGTTCCTGCCTTTCTAGGGAGTTTTTCCTAGCCACTGTGCTTCTACTTCTGCATTGCTTGCTCTTTGGGGTTTTAGACTGGGTATCTGTATAAGCACTTTGTGACAACTGCTGATGTAAAAGGGGCTTTATAAAATACATTTGATAGATTGCTTGTATATGCTTCTATTCATGTCAGTAACTCTAAATATGACACTGAGTTGTCTTACATTTCCTCAATAGGAAGTTGTAGCTTAAGCCAACACTTTTTCCTGGTATTTCCTGCTGGGGACAGGGGCTTCAGGTTTGGGAATGGAGGGCCTAGAGAATTGGAATATTAACAATAATTAGTGTCCACATTTATGAATGAATGAAATTCAATATGGGTTAGCTGTGTATCTCATCTGATTGAGAATTGCTGATGGTATACTGTATGTCTATTTTCTTTTGAAAATCTGCCACCAAATCACACAATTCTATCTAGTGAGAGTGCACACAACCATCAGCTGATTTTAACAAGTCAAAAATAACATTTTGTCAAGGTACCCAACGAATAACAACGACGCTAGCCTACGCTAGCCCATGTCAACCAACCTGCCAAATAGTAGTGACAAGGCTGTATTGTTGTCATTCAGTAATACGTTAGTGTAGATCACATTATTATCCACCTAGCAAGCTAGTGATAGCTTAGCTAGCTCTAAATAAACATCCAATGAATGACAACAGGCTTTTTAACAAAATATCTATCTAGCTTGTATGATTGCATGTAAAACAACTTTACAGATGATTACAAAGTTTGAAAGGAAAGTTGACTTACCAGTATGCTGCTCTCTCGGGAACTAGAGTGAGGCATCCAGATATGAGTTTAGCTAGCGTCATTAGCTAGGGAGCAACGCTAGCATGCCAGATATGAAAGTATCTATCCAGCAACAATGTCGAGGTCAAAAACGAAAGAAACTATGTTAAGCCATGCTGACTTCGTAATATAAGTCAAATCGGACTGAAATAATTAAGAGGCTGAACGTACACTTCTGTGACTAACTAGCTAAGTGAACGGTGATCCACCTATTCCTGTTTACAAAGTGTACGTGCCTCCCCCATGGAGAAGCGCCACTGAGTCAACATGTGGCCAGAATTATATCCGGGTTGGTTAACAACCGAATTACCATTTTTTATTTATTTAACTAGGCAAGTCAGTTAAGAACAAATTCTTATTTTCAATGACGGCCTAGGAACAGTGGGTTAAACTGCTTTGTTCAGGGGAAGAATGGGGATTTGATCTTGCAACTTTTCGGTTACTCGTCCAACGCTCTAACCTCTAGACTTCCTGCCGCCGCAATGCATGGGAAGGAAGGAGGGAGTAGGCTGTCCTTGTAAATATGAATTTGTTCTTAAGGCTCCAGTCTCTTTGGGGGCGTGGGTTCAAATCCCACCATTTCCATGTTTGTTGAGGTTGTTGGTGCAAGCATTCATGTGTTCTGCTTTTTTGCAGGGTTTTTGCGTTCATGTAGATGCCATGCGAGGGGGAAAATAACAAATGCTGTGTGGCACGGATGGGGTTCCAACTCACGCATGCAGTCCATCGCCTTAAACAATCAACCACCAAGTCCTGTGCTCTCGCAGTGGCAGTCGCAACTCCTACCGGTGGTTGTTCAAGTCAAATCCTTGATTGGAAACAAGGAAAGTTGGGCTGGGCCGTATGCCGAACCCATCAGTAGGTTTTAACAATGGGTACTGTGGCCGAGCTGTCCAGATCACTGGATTTAAGGATCCAGTCTTCTCATAGGTGTGGGTTCAAAGTCCACCGCTACAACTTTTCCCAACAGAAAACTGTAAAGTTTTTCAAACAAGGTCACTAAGGATACCACACAAATAAAGGGATTCCAGCCTTTACCCTAATTCCCACGTCTGTTATTGAAAATATCTGCTGCGTTATTCAGATTCAATCTGCTTTAGACATAAAAGCAGAAACGAAATATAAGTGTACACGAAGGAAGAAAGAGCAACATGAGATAAATTAAGATTTTAAAAAAGAAAATCAAAAAATATGAATGATTTAAGAGCAACGTGAGATACATAAAGATTTTAAAGAAGAAAATGAAAAAGAAGACTAAAATACAAGGGAGTGCAGAGCCTCTAGGTAACTGAGGAGAAAGTGTGAATTTGTTGCTAGAGCTGAGTAGTGTGGCCGAGTGGTCTAAGGCGCTGGATTAAGGCTCCAGTCTCTTCGGGGACATGGGGTCAAATCCCACCACTGCTATGTTTATTGAGGTTGTTGGTGCAAGCATTCACATGTTCTGCTTTTTTGCAGGGTTTTTGCGTTCATGTAGGGCCATGCGAGGGGGAAAATAACAAATGCTGTGTGGCACGGATGGGGTTCCCACTCACGCATGCAGTCCATTGCCTTAAACAATCAGACACCAAGTCCTGTGCTCTCGCCGTGGCAGTCGCAACTCCTTCCGGTGGTTGTACACGTCAAAGCCTTGATTGGAAACAAGGAAAGTTGGGCTGGGCAGTATGCCGAACCCAGCAGTACATTTTCACAATGGGTACTGTGGCTGAGCTGTCCAGAGCACTGGATTTAAGGATCCAGTCTTTTAATAGGTGTGGGTTCAAAGTCCACTGCTGCAACTTTTCCCAACAGAAAAATGTTATGATTTTCAAACAAGGCCACCAAGGATACCGGACAAATAAAGGGATTCCAGCCTTTACCCTCATTCCCACGTCTGTTATTGAAAATATATGCTGGGTTATTCAGATTCAATCTGCTTTAGACATAAAACCAGAAACTAATTATAAGTGTTGTCATGTCTTTGGCTATGCAGGATTAAGTGATATGATATGCTATTCTATAAAATCCTTTCTCTGTAATTAATATTACCTGATTAAGCTAATCATGTAAATGTAATTAACTAGAAAGTCAGGGCATCACGGAAGAACGTTTATAGAGCTGTTATCTTCCGAATAAACTCTTAAAAGACTTAGTAATATTTTACATCGATAGCCGTCATCTCAATCCTCACCTTATTTCAGTCTCATAATGAAAGTTGTAAATTCTTGGTTATCTTCACAAACCCTGGCTAACAAGTTGAATCAGCAATACAAAATTGGGTTTAATTATTTATTTACTAAATACCTAACTAATCACACAGAATTAGATATACACAGAATACAAATGATGTCATACAGAAAACTGCCCTGGTGGACAGAGCCGACATGGCGGCTTGTTGGACAAAGAAAGGGGGTTGGGCTTGAATGAAAGTGCGGGAAGACTGAGGAACAAAGAATCAGCTGTGCTATCGTAAATACAGAATCTTATGCATTCTAAATTACCGCCCATTTGTAAAAGGAAAAAGCAAGAAATATTTACTCTGAGCTGCGCTTCGGTAGATTGGTCGTAGATGCTGGCCGGGTTGGCCAACAGATCTTCCTGTCCTCGGAAGAATGTCAATGGTGGTAAAGTGGATACGTTGTAGTATCTTCGTCTGTGGTAGACTGAATCCGTCGTCTGTCCTTTCCTAGCCCACGTCTACAGCGGCCGCTGCTAACTCAACGGCTAGGAAGTATCAATTCTGTAGTGAATAAGTTCAAAGTTCATACCATTCACAACCAAAGCTCACGCAGAGGTTGGCTTAGTTCTGTACTTGACATGTGTGTCCCTTTAACGCCGAGGCTGCAGACCTCACATAGTGGAACCCAAAGGCTACATTGTGTCATTGTCTTATATAGTGGCGAGGGGAGGAGGGTGTGTTTCATCGTTTATAACCCCTGTCTCTTCACAGGGGCAGGTCACTGATCAAGCAGGGCACTTTCCTTATGAAAACCCAATTCTCTCAATTGGAAGCTAAAATTACATTTAACCTCTATGGGCTAGGTGGGACGCTTGCGTCCCACCTACGTAACAGCCACTGGCAGCCTGTGGCGCGATTTTCAAAACCTTAAAAATCCTATTACTTCAATTTCTCAAACATATGACTATTTTACAGCTATTTAAAGACAAGACTCTCGTTAATCTAACCACACTGTCCGATTTCAAAAAGGCTTTACAACGAAAGCAAAACATTAGATTATGTCAGCAGAGTACCAAGCCAGAAATAATCAGACACCCATTTTTCAAGCCAGCATATAATGTCACCAAAACCCAGAAGACAGCTAAATGCAGCACTCACCTTTGATGATCTTCATCAGATGACAACCCTAGGACATTATGTTATACAATACATGCATGTTTTGTTCAATCAAGTTCATATTTATATCAAAAACCAGCTTTTTACATTAGCATGTGACGTTCAGAACTAGCATACCCCCCGCAAACTTCCGGGGAATTCGCTAACATTTTACTAAATTACTCACGATAAACGTTCACAAAAAGCATAACAATTATTTTAAGAATTATAGATACAGACCTCCTCTATGCACTCGATATGTCCGATTTTAAAATAGCTTTTTGGTGAAAGCACATTTTGCAATATTCTAAGTACATAGCCCAGGCATCACGGGCTCGCTATTTAGACACCCGGCAAGTTTAGCACTCACCAATATCAGATTTACTTTTATAAAAGTTTGATTACCTTTTGTTGTCTTCGTCAGAATGCACACCCAGGACTGCTACTTCAATAACAAATGTTGGTTTGGTCCAAAATAATCCATCGTTATATCCGAATAGCGGCGTTTTGTTCGTGCGTTCCAGACACTATCCGAAATAGTAAAGAAGTGTCGCGCGCATGGCGCAATTCGTGACAATAAAATTCTAAATATTCCATTACCGTACTTCGAAGCATGTCAACCGCTGTTTAAAATCAATTTTTACGACATTTTTCTCGTAGAAAAGCGATAATATTCCGACAGGGAATTTCCTTTTCGGCAAACAGAGGAAAAAAATCCCAAAGGCGGGGGCGGTCGGGGTCACGCGCATAAGCCCAGTGTCCCTTGATCGGCCACTTGAGAAAGGCGATAATGTGTTTCAGCCTGGGGCTGGAATGACGACATTCTGTTTTTTCCCGGGCTCTGAGCGCCTATGGACGACGTGGGAAGTGTCACGTTAGAGCAGAGATCCTTAGTAAATGATAGAGATGGAAAAGAAGTTCAAGAAATGGTCAGACAGGCCACTTCCTGTAAAGGAATCTCTCAGGTTTTGACCTGCCATTTGAGTTCTGTTATACTCACAGACACCATTCAAACAGTTTTAGAAAATTTAGGGTGTTTTCTATCCATATGTAATAAGTATATGCATATTCTAGTTACTGGGTAGGAGTGGTAACCAGATTAAATCGGGTATGTTTTTTATCCAGCCGTGTCAATACTGCCCCCTAGCCCTAACAGGTTAATCTCCAAACAAACAATTTCAATATCAAACATTTAATTGCTTAACAATTCCATGTGACTCTGATAAACAGAGGGTGTATACTTTCCCAGGTACAGTTTATGTCGTCCTGTCATCAGTCATAATGTCTCAGATGACAACCGAACTGACATCCATACTCGTTAAGTTCCAAAGCATATTTCCAACTGGTTTTATTACCAAAATATGGTTCCTTTTCCCCATTTGTTTGATGTTCCCAGACTCTCTATATTTAACAAAGGCTATTCAACAGTCCTTCAGTAGGGTCAGAAAGAGAGGGGAAGGGAGAAAGGTATTTATGGGGGGGTCATAAACCTTACCCACAGGCCAACGTCATAACAGTCCCTGCATGTTGGGTTCAATCTTGCGATTAACCTGCATGTTGTAAACCAACATAGAAATGAACGTGGGTTGTCCTGGTTGTGGATCATCGTTGTGGTCCCCGTCTGGCTGTCAACCCGTGTAGGGTGTCTGCAAATGAAGAAGTCCGCTCCAAGGCTGGGCAGCAGATGTCCAGTTGGTGGTTGCTGTTGCAGTCCCCCCTCTGGTGGTCGACCCGGGTAGGGTCTCTGCAAATGAAGAAGTCCGTTCCATGGCTCGGCAGCGGATGTCCGGATTGGGATCGCCGTTCCGGACCCGTCGTCTGGTCGTCCATACTTGAATAACTGCGCAGTAACTTAGGCAGATATTAACAACGCACACACACTCATTAAATATATCATTACATTTCCTCCCAAATGAGCTGCGTTGTGGCACTAACTGGTGGTTGTATGGGGGAGTTGTTTATGGTTCTATCACTTTCTATGTGCCGAAGAAAATGAAACAAAATTAATGAAAGCATAAACAAAACAAAATATAGTTATGCCACCTTAATCATCTAATTGGACTGTATTCTATCTACGTCCATGGTCTTGGCAAAATGACCCTATCATGGCATTGTCTAATGTCATATCTAGGGCTTTCCTAATTTGCGGGGTGGCGCTTAGGGTACTATCCTAAGTTGACAACTATATGATAAGTCTACAGCTGTAAGGCACTAGTTTTGGGCAGTCTACAGGGATGACCTATGGACTTCTGAGAAGAGAACTGGTGAGTGCTGTAGCTGTAGAGTTAAAGGCCTCAAAATAAATGTTCAATTTTACTAAGGCTGGTATTTTGCTCACACCCTTAAGTGATCCTAGCATAAATCCTAATTGGATGTTCTGTTGTGCAATGCTTACACAAGCGCACAAGTCAATCGAAGAAAACCAAGTATCCTGGCAGATTACAACTTGTTCAGAATGAGTCTGACGTAGTCAGGTAATTTTCAGGTCAATGCCTGGAGGTCAGTCAGAATTGGTGTGGAGGGTGCTGTTGTGGTTTTACTACCAGTCAATGTCTTCCACTATTGTAGTGGCGGTAGGTATGAAGAAGTCTACTTCATAGCTATGTTATCCACGGAGGAGTTAACCTCACGACGGAAGCACTCTAAGTATTAGACCAGTCGTACGTGGTGTGATCATGGTTCATGACTTCTAATAACTTTTCTCCTGAGGGTTCTATTTATTAGTGGCGTGTGTTAGCCATTGGAAGAGTGCAATGGAGATTCCCTTCCCCGTGTTGCACTCTGAGTGACTCCCATGTCGCTATTATCAATAGCAATTTAACTTGTGAGGTTACTAATCCTCTTACTGAGTGTTGCTGGACTGACTGTGATATTGGTACTGGTATTCAAGGGGTCCAGTTGCCCACCGATTTATTCTGAAATATTGTCTACCGGAACACATGATTGGAGCATTTTACTAGTTGTATTGTAGTTGAACCTACACATGGCAAGGAATGATTATTGTTGCCATTTGTTTTGGAGGTGGACAAGTCCACTGGACTTCCTTTATGACCAGTGTTGTACACCTCAGTACTATCTTAGGTGTGTTCTAAGATAATCCCCGTCTAGGGGCCTGTCTGCTCCTCACTGTTCTCATAGGGGAGTTTACAACTAGATTTGATTTATGCTCTGGCGGCCTCGTACGGTGTTGTCCGTAGGCTCGACCCCCCCACCGGCCTCGATGAGGCTCATCATGGGTCTGGGCTACTATTCCCCCCCTTTGTGTCTCGGGACCCCCCCACCAGCGAGTGGTGTTGGTGTCCGAGGCTCAAACGAAAAGGTCGGACCCTATGTACGAGTTGTCAGAGGCCGCGTTATTATGAGAATGGCTGTAACCTTTCAACCAAATCTCCTGGTGTTTGTGCTTCAACACCCTCAGTGGCTGTCGAGGTCTGTCAGTCACCACCGCGTCCGCGTATGGCAAACTCTTCTGTACCTGCAAACTGAGACAAGGATATCGGTAGGTGATATCGCAAAGTGTTTCACCAGTGGGAATCATCGGGTCAGTTGCTGGACTGACGCCATTAGTGTCATTGTAAGGGTTGACAGTCCCCCACAAAGCGGAAGGTGTATCATCGGAAGCAGAGTATACTCTGCGCATCGAAGGTTTTCTTGCTGAGACGTGTGGTGGTTAATTTCTGCATTACCAAATGAGGAGTTACAAACACACCAGTCCGAGTTAAAACTACATCTTTAAGCTAGAAATACTGTTCTAATTTCAAGATATCAGCAAAGGTCTCGATCGAGTTTTTTGTGTAGAATTTTTTATATCTGTTATACTTTTTCCGTTATTCACTTTCTTGTCGTCTTTCTGTCCTCCATCCATTTTCATTGGATTTCTCAACATACTAAAGTGCCCCATTGTGACATCATCACTTCCAACTGACATTCTCTGTAAGTGAAATCTAGCCACTTTTGACACAAATCAGCTAATAACTCCAGTTTGCAACCACTTAGACAAAATATGTCAAGTTTTCAATTTTCGTCTAATTCTCTGCTACTCAAATCTGGAGTTTGGTGAAAAAATAATATTAGCATCAAAGTTACAGCACTTTTAGTAACAGCACCAACATCATATTCTGTAACATTTTGGCAAACAGTGTCCATTTTGACCAATACTGCAACAAGTTAGACAAAATGTTGGAGTTTATGGGATATTCGTCTACTTCTCTGCTATTCATGGCTGTGTGCAGAATCAAAATGTTCCATACGGAACTAACAGGACAGCTGTTTTTGTAACTGCATTACCAACTGTTTTTCAAACTTTCCCATTTTTTTTTCGTTTTGACCACTTTCGGAGCGTTTTTGAAGAAAAAGGTTCCGCTACCTAGAATCTTCCCCTGCCTCTCTGCTCTTCATAGACAAAGTCGTATTTCAAATCGGGGCTACCAATCTGTAACTATAGCCGTTTTCGTAACCCACTGCCTCTTTTTCAAGTGTCTGTAAATCATGTCAGCAGCAAGGCAATTGATTACTTTCCAAACAACTATCGTTTTGACCACTAAACAAACAGTTAGACAAACATAGTTTGGCTTAAAATCTTCCTCTACTTCTCTGCTTCTCGAAAGCGGAAACCCTTTTTAAATTGGGTCTACCGTTCTCGAGGGAGAGCAATTTAAGCAACCCCTCACCTGCTCTTCACGAACAGCTCTCTGTGTCAGTTCTGATATTCCAAAATGGAACCATTGGCAAGGATACTCGCAGACACTGCAGGGCCAAAATCGTGAGGAGACACTCCACCTACACCATTTAAGATAGAAATACTGTTCCAATTTCAAGAATTCCGCAAAGGTCTCGATCGAGTTGTTTGTATAGAATTTTTTATATCTGTTATACTTTTTCCGTTATTCACTTTCTTGTCGTCTTTCTGTCCTCCATCCACTTTCATTGGATTTCTCAAGATTCTAAAATGCCCCATTGTGACATCTTCACTTCCAACTGACATTCTCTGTAAGTGAAATCTAGCCACTTTTGACACAAATCAGCTAATAACTCCAGTTTGCAACCACTTAGACAAAATATGTCAAGTTTTCCATTTTCCTCTAATTCTCTGCTACTCAAATCTGGAGTTTGGAGAAAAAATAATATTAGCATCAAAGTTACAGCACTTTTAGTAACAGCACCAACATCATATTCTGTAACATTTTGGCAAACAGTGTCCATTTTGACCAATACTGCAACAAGTTAGACAAAATGTTGGAGTTTATGGGATATTCGTCTACTTCTCTGCTATTCATGGCTGTGTGCAGAATCAAAATGTTCCATACGGAACTAACAGGACAGCTGTTTTTGTAACTGCATTACCAACTGTTTTTCAAACTTTCCCAATTTTTTTCGTTTTGACCACTTTCGGAGCGTTTTTGAAGAAAAAGGTTCCGCTACCTAGAATCTTCCCCTGCCTCTCTGCTCTTCATAGACAAAGTCGTATTTCAAATCGGGGCTACCAATCTGTAACTATAGCCGTTTTCGTAACCCACTGCCTCTTTTTCAAGTGTCTGTAAATCATGTCAGCAGCAAGGCAATTGATTACTTTCCAAACAACTATCGTTTTGACCACTAAACAAACAGTTAGACAAACATAGTTTGGCTTAAAATCTTCCTCTACTTCTCTGCTTCTCGAAAGCGGAAACCCTTTTTAAATTGGGTCTACCGTTCTCGAGGGAGAGCAATTTAAGCAACCCCTCACCTGCTCTTCACGAACAGCTCTCTGTGTCAGTTCTGATATTCCAAAATGGAACCATTGGCAAGGATACTCGCAGACACTGCAGGGCCAAAATCGTGAGGAGACACTCCACCTACACCATTTAAGATAGAAATACTGTTCCAATTTCAAGAATTCCGCAAAGGTCTCGATCGAGTTGTTTGTATAGAATTTTTTATATCTGTTATACTTTTTCCGTTATTCACTTTCTTGTCGTCTTTCTGTCCTCCATCCACTTTCATTGGATTTCTCAAGATTCTAAAATGCCCCATTGTGACATCTTCACTTCCAACTGACATTCTCTGTAAGTGAAATCTAGCCACTTTTGACACAAATCAGCTAATAACTCCAGTTTGCAACCACTTAGACAAAATATGTCAAGTTTTCCATTTTCCTCTAATTCTCTGCTACTCAAATCTGGAGTTTGGAGAAAAAAATGATATTAGCATCAAAAGTTACAGCAGTTTAAGTAACAGCACCAACATCATATTCTGTAACATTTTGGCAAACAGTGTCCATTTTGACCAATACTGCAACAAGTTAGACAAAATGTTGGAGTTTATGGGATATTCGTCTACTTCTCTGCTATTCATAGCTGTGTGCGGAATCAAAATGTTCCATACGGAACTAACGGTACAGCTGTTTTTGTAACTGCATTACCAACTGTTTTTCAAACTTTTCCAAACAATTGTCGTTTTGACCACTTTCGGAGCGTTTTTGAAGAAAAAGGTTACGCTACCGAAAATCTTCACCTGCTTCTCTGCTCTTCATAGACGAAAGTCATATTTCAAATCGGGGCTACCAATCTGTAACGATAGCCGTTTTCGTAACCCACCGCCTCTTTTTCAAGTGCCTGTAAATCATGTCAGTAGCAAAGGCAATTGATTATTTTCCAAACAACTATCGTTTTGACCACTAAACAAACAGTTAGACAAACATAGTTTGGCTTAAAATCTTCCTCTACTTCTCTGCTTCTCGAAGGCGGAAACGCTTTTTAAATTGGGTCTACCGTTCTGGAGGGAGAGCGATTTAAGCAACCCCTCACCTGCTCTTCACGAACAGCTCTCTGTGTCAGTACTGATATTCCAAAACAGAACCGTTGGCAAGGATACTCGCAGACGCTCAACACGCACGTTACATTTGCAATATTGCGCGTTACGTTTGCAATATGATTCATCATGTCAATTTTGGTGATATTTTTTGCTGTTGAATCATATTGCAAATGCACGTTATGTTTGCAATATTGCGCGTTACGTTTGCAATATGATTCAATGGGCATTTAGCATCACGAATTTAGGCATGCTCAAAAATACTAGAGAAATGCATAATTGACTGTCCGATTGAACTGGGTATTGCCGTGCAGTGACTGTGGTTCCTCTCCATCGCTCGTCACCCAGCAGTCAGCGTCCATCAGCCAATTAGATGTCATTCTGACTCCAAACTGATACCATCTGACACCAAATCCACTTTTTCCAAATCGTATAGAAGCCAACTATCACATATGTCAGAGAAGCCCCATAATTCACAGCGCTTTCAATTTTAACCATAAAAAAACCATAAAACACATAGTTACGTTATAGCTGCGGGTCCAGCTCTGACAATATGTGTAGGCCTATGTGAGGCGACCCCGAATCCCAAGTTTCGGCTCAATAGGTCATTCGGTGCCCGACCAATGGCCTTAATTGGTGCTGAAAATCCACTTTTTCAGGGCGTTACTACGGGGTCCCTGAATGAGCTATCGGACAGAGACATTGGGGTCCGTCTCTATGGGCCGAGCCGGTTTCAATACACCTAGTCTTGCGACTCTGGGACATTTCTACATGTCGCCATGTCCGTGATATTCAAAATGAATTGAACACATTGCAAATGCACGAGGCGGTTTCTCGGTCTGAGAAGCATCTAGAGCCCCATAATTCACTGTGCACTATCGACTTGAGGTCTAGAACAGGTTTCTAAAATTTCGGAGCTCTAGGTTTGACGGTTCTTGAATCGTTTGAACGAAAGTAACTATTGAAGGCGGTATAAGCCTCTAAGCCCCACACTATGTCCCTATGGCCAAGCTGTGTGTGTGTGTTTTAGGTTTTTTTGCAAAAAGAATAGACACACTTTGTCTTTGGGGTAGGCATATACAGAATCCTGAATATGAAGTCTCTACCTTAAGAATTGACTGAATGACACAGGGTTGAGTTGCGTGATTTTCACTATGTGCAGGTTATATGACAATAGCTCTAGGCTGTTTTTAACCACTTCCGGTTGTCACAGGAAACTCTTACTCAACACACGTGTCTTAGGGGTAGGCATAAACAGAATCCTGAATATGAAGCCTCTACCTAAAGAATTGACTGAATGACACATGATTGAGTTGCGTGATTTTCACTATGTGCAGGTTGGCCATATGACAATAGCTCTAGACTGTTTTTAACCACTTCCGGTTGTCACAGGAAGCTGTTACTCAACACACGTTGTCTTTGGGGTAGGCATAAACAGAATCCTGAATATGAAGTCTCTACCTTAAGAATTGACTGAATGACACATGGTTGAGTTGGTTGATTTTCACTATGTGCAGGTTATATGACATTTACATTTAAGTCATTTAGCAGACGCTCTTATCCAGAGCGACTTACAGTAGTGAATACATACATTTCATGCATTTTTTATTTTTTTTGTACTGGCCCCCCATGGGAATCGAACCCACAACCCTGGCGTTGCACACATCATGCTCTACCAACTGAGCCACAGGGAAGGCTATGATGACAAAAGCTCTAGGCTGTTTTTAACCACTTCCGTTTGTCACAGGAAGCTCTTACTCAACAGACGTTGTCTTTGGGGTAGGCATAAACAGCATCCTGAATATTAAGTCTCTACCGTAACCTGTTATGGATAGGGGGCAGTATTTTCACAGTAGTATTTTCACAGCCGGATAAAAAACGTACCCGATTTAATCTGATTATTACTCCTGCCCAGAAACTAGAATATGCATATAATTATTAGCTTTGGATAGAAAACACTCCAAAGTTTCTAAAACTGTTTGAATGGTGTCTGTGAGTATAACAGAACTCATTTGGCAGGCAAAAACCTGAGAAGATTCTGTACAGGAAGTACCCTGTCTGACCATTTCTTGGCCTTCTTTGCCATCTCTATCCATTACAGAGGATCTATGCTGTTACGTGACACTTCCTACGGCTCACATGGGCTCTCAGAAGGCGGCAAAAAGCTGAATCGTGGCTTTGCAGGCTCTGGTTGAAACAAAGTAGCGCGTTTGGGTAGTGGCTGGTTACAGTACTGTGAGACTCAGGCGCGTGCCCGCGTCGACAGAATGCTTTGTTTTCTTTCCTCTGTTTACCTAAACGGAGATTCCCGGTCGGAATATTATCGCTTTTTTACGAGAAAAATGCCAAAAAAATTGATTTTAAACAGCGGTTGACATGCTTCGAAGTACGGTAATGGAATATTTAGAAATCTTTTGTCACGAATTGCGCCATGCTCGTGACCCTTATTTACACTTCGGATAGTGTCTAGAACGCACGAACAAAACGCCGCAATTTGGATATAACGATGGATTATTTTGGACCAAACCAACATTTGTTATTGAAGTAGCAGTCCTGGGAGTGCATTCTGACGAAGACAACAAAGGTAATCAAACTTTTGTAATAGTAAATCTGACTTTGGTCAGGGCTAAACTTGGTGGGTGTCTAAATAGCTAGCCGTGATGGCTGGGTTATCTACTGAGAATATTGCAAAATGTGCTTTCACCGAAAAGCTATTTTAAAATCGGACATATCGAGTGCATAGAGGAGTTCTGTATCTATAATTCTTAAAATAATTATGTTTTTTGTGAACGTTTATCGTGAGTAATTTAGTAAATTCACCAGATGTTTGCGGGGGGTATGCTAGTTCTGAACGTCACATGCTAATGTAAAAAAGCTGGTTTTTGATATAAATATGAACTTGATTGAACAAAACATGCATGTATTTTATAACATAATGTCCTAGGGTTGTCATCTGATGAAGATCATCAAAGGTTAGTGCTACATTTAGCTGTGGTTTTGTTTTTTGTGACATTATATGCTAGCTTGAAAAATGGGTGTCTGATTATTTCTGGCTGGGTACTCTGCTGACATAATCTAATGTTTTGCTTTCGCTGTAAAGCATTTTTGAAATCGGACAGTGTGGTTAGATTAACGAGAGTCTTGTCTTTAAAATGCTGTAAAATAGTCATATGTTTGAAAAATGGAAGTTTTCGGATTTTAGAGGAGTTTGTATTTCACGCCACGCCCATCATTGGATATTGGAGATGGTGTTCCGCTAGCGGAACGTCTAGATGTAAGAGGTTAAGAATTGACTGAATGACTGATGGTTGAGTTGCGTGATTTCCACTATCTGCAGGTTGGCCATATGACAATAGCTCTAGGCTGTTTTTAACCTCTTCCGGTTGTCACAGGAAGCTCTTGCTCAACACACGTTGTCTTTCAGGTAGACATAAACAGAATCCTGAATATGAAGTCTCTACCTAAAGAATTGACTGAATGACAGATGGTTGAGTTGCATGATTTTCACTATCTGCAAGTTGGCCATATGACAATAGCTCTAGGCTGTTTTTAACCACTTCCGCTTGTCACAGGAAGCTCTTGCTCAACACACGTTGTCTTTTGGGTATACATATACATAAACAGAATCCTGAATATGAAGTCTCTACCTTAAGAATTGACTGAATGACAGATGGTTGAGTTGCGTGATTTTCACTATGTGCAGGTTATATGACAATAGCTCTAGGCTGTTTTTAACCACTTTTGGTTGTCACAGGAAGCTCTTGCTCAACACACGTTGTCTTTGGGGTATACATAAACATAATCCTGAATATGAAGTCTCTACCTTAAGAATTGACTGAATGACACATGGTTGAGTTGTGTGATTTTCACTATCTGCAGGTTGGCCATATGACAATAGCTCTAGTCTGTTTTTAACCACTTCCGGTTGTCACAGGAAGCTCTTGGTCAACACACGTTGTCTTTGGGGTAGACATAAACAGAATCCTGAATATGAAGTCTCTACCTTAAGAATTGACAGAATGACAGATGGTTGATTTGTGTGATTTTCACTATGTGCGTTTTATATGTCAATAGCTCTAGGCTGTTTTTAACCACTTCCGGTTGTCACAGGAAGCTCTTGCTCCACACACGTTGTTTTTGGGGTAGACATAAACAGAATCCTGAATATGAAGTCTCTACCTTAAGAATTGACTGAATGACAGATGGTTGAGTTGCGTGATTTTTACTATGTGCGTTTTATATGACAATAGCTCTAGGCTGTTTTTAACCACTTCCGGTTGTCACAGGAAGCTCTTGCTCCACACACGTTGTCTTTGGGGTAGAAATAAACAGAATCCTGAATATGAAGTCTCTACCTTAAGAATTGACAGAATAACAGATGGTTGAGTTGCGTGATTTTCACTATCTGCTGGTTGGCCACATGACAATAGCTCTAGGCTGTTTTTAACCACTTCCGGTTGTCACAGGAAGCTCTTGCTCAACACACATTGTCTTTGGGGTAGACATAAACAGAATCCTGAATATGAAGTCTCTACCTTAAGAATTGACTAAATGACAGATGGTTGAGTTGAGTGATTTTCACTATGTGCAGGCTATATGACAATAGCTCTAGGCTGTTTTTAACCACTTCTGGTTGTCACAGGAAGCTCTTGCTCAACACACGTTGTCTTTGGGGTAGACATAAACAGAATCCTGAATATGAAGTCTCTACCTTAAGAATTGACTGAATGACAGATGTTTGAGTTGCGTGATTTTCACTATGTTCAGGTTATATGACAATAGCTCTAGGCTGTTTTTAACCACTTCTGGTTGTCACAGGAAGCTCTTGCTCAACACACGTTGTCTTTGGGGTATACATAAACATAATCCTGAATATAAAGTCTCTACCTTAAGAATTGACTGAATGACACAATGTTGAGTTGTGTGATTTTCAGTATCTGCAGGTTGGCCATATGACAATAGCTCTAGTCTGTTTTTAACCACTTCCGGTTGTCACAGGAAGCTCTTGGTCAACACACGTTGTCTTTGGGGTAGACATAAACAGAATCCTGAATATGAAGTCTCTACCTTAAGAATTGACTGAATGACAGATGGTTGCGTTAAGCGTCATTTTCACTATGTGCAGTTTATATTACAATAGCTCTAGGCTGTTTTTAACCACTTCCGGTTGTCACAGGAAGCTCTTGCTCAACACACATTGTCTTTGGGGTAGAAATAAACAGAATCCTGAATATGAAGTCTCTACCTTAAGAATTGACTGAATAACAGATGGTTGAGTTGCGTGATTTTCACTATCTGCTGGTTGGCGATATGACAGTAGCTCTAGGCTGTTTTTAACCACTTCCGGTTGTCACAGGAAGCTCTTGCTCCACACACGTTGTCTTTGGGGTAGAAATAAACAGAATCCTGAATATGAAGTCTCTACCTTAAGAATTGACTGAATGACAGATGTTTGAGTTGCGTGATTTTCACTATGTGCAGGTTATATGACAATAGCTCTAGGCTGTTTTTAACCACTTCTGGTTGTCACAGGAAGCTCTTGCTCAACACACGTTGTCTTTGGGGTAGACATAAACATAATCCTGAATATGAAGTCTCTACCTTAAGAATTGACTGAATGACAGATGGTTGAGTTGTGTGATTTTCACTATCTGCAGGTTGGCTATATGACAATAGCTCTAGGCTGTTTTTAACCACTTCTGGTTGTCACAGGAAGCTCTTGGTCAACACACGTTGTCTTTGGGGTAGACATAAACAGAATCCTGAATATGAAGTCTCTACCTTAAGAATTGACTGAATGACAGATGGTTGAGTTGCGTGATTTTCACTATGTGCAGTTTATATTACAATAGCTCTAGGCTGTTTTTAACCACTTCCGGTTGTCACAGGAAGCTCTTGCTCAACACACGTTGTCTTTGGGGTAGATAAAAACAGAATCCTGAATATGAAGTCTCTACCTTAAGAATTGACTGAATGACAGATGGTTGATTTGCGTGATTTTCACTATGTGCGGTTTTATATGACAATAGCTCTAGGCTGTTTTTAACCACTTCCGGTTGTCACAGGAAGCTCTTGCTCCACACACGTTGTCTTTGGGGTAGACATAAACAGAATCCTGAATATGAAGTCTCTACCTTAAGAATTGACTGAATGACAGATGGTTGAGTTGCGTGATTTTTACTATGTGCTGTTTATATGACAATAGCTCTAGGCTGTTTTTAACAACTTCCGGTTGTCACAGGAAGCTCTTGCTCAACACACGTTGTCTTTGGGGTATACATAAACATAATCCTGAATATGAAGTCTCTACCTTAAGAATTGACTGAATGACACAATGTTGAGTTGTGTGATTTTCAGTATCTGCAGGTTGGCCATATGACAATAGCTCTAGTCTGTTTTTAACCACTTCCGGTTGTCACAGGAAGCTCTTGCTCAACACACGTTGTCTTTGGGGTAGAAATAAACAGAATCCTGAATATGAAGTCTCTACCTTAAGAATTGACTGAATAACAGATGGTTGAGTTGCGTCATTTTCACTATCTGCTGGTTGGCGATATGACAATAGCTCTAGGCTGTTTTTAACCACTTCCGGTTGTCACAGGAAGCTCTTGCTCCACACACGTTGTCTTTGGGGTAGACATAAACAGAATCCTGAATATGAAGTCTCTACCTTAAGAATTGACTGAATGACAGATGGTTGAGTTGCGTGATTTTTACTATGTGCTTTTTATATGACAATAGCTCTAGGCTGTTTTTAACCACTTCCGGTTGTCACAGGAAGCTCTTGCTCAACACACGTTGTCTTTGGGGTATACATAAACATAATCCTGAATATGAAGTCTCTACCTTAAGAATTGACTGAATGACACAATGTTGAGTTGTGTGATTTTCAGTATCTGCAGGTTGGCCATATGACAATAGCTCTAGTCTGTTTTTAACCACTTCCGGTTGTCACAGGAAGCTCTTGGTCAACACACGTTGTCTTTGGGGTAGACATAAACAGAATCCTGAATATGAAGTCTCTACCTTAAGAATTGACTGAATGACAGATGGTTGAGTTGCGTCATTTTCACTATGTGCAGTTTATATTACAATAGCTCTAGGCTGTTTTTAACCACTTCCGGTTGTCACAGGAAGCTCTTACTCAACACACATTGTCTTTGGGGAAGATAAAAACAGAATCCTGAATATGAAGTCTCTACCTTAAGAATTGACAGAATGACAGATGGTTGATTTGTGTGATTTTCACTATGTGCGTTTTATATGTCAATAGCTCTAGGCTGTTTTTAACCACTTCCGGTTGTCACAGGAAGCTCTTGCTCCACACACGTTGTCTTTGGGGTAGACATAAACAGAATCCTGAATATGAAGTCTCTACCTTAAGAATTGACTGAATGACAGATGGTTGAGTTGCGTGATTTTTACTATGTGCTTTTTATATGACAATAGCTCTAGGCTGTTTTTAACAACTTCCGGTTGTCACAGGAAGCTCTTGCTCAACACACGTTGTCTTTGGGGTATACATAAACATAATCCTGAATATGAAGTCTCTACCTTAAGAATTGACTGAATGACACAATGTTGAGTTGTGTGATTTTCAGTATCTGCAGGTTGGCCATATGACAATAGCTCTAGTCTGTTTTTAACCACTTCCGGTTGTCACAGGAAGCTCTTGCTCAACACACGTTGTCTTTGGGGTAGAAATAAACAGAATCCTGAATATGAAGTCTCTACCTTAAGAATTGACTGAATAACAGATGGTTGAGTTGCGTCATTTTCACTATCTGCTGGTTGGCGATATGACAATACCTCTAGGCTGTTTTTAACCACTTCCGGTTGTCACAGGAAGCTCTTGCTCCACACAAGTTGTCTTTGGGGTAGACATAAACAGAATCCTGAATATGAAGTCTCTACCTTAAGAATTGACTGAATGACAGATGGTTGAGTTGCGTGATTTTTACCATGTGCTGTGTTATATGACAATAGCTCTAGGCTGTTTTTAACCACTTCCGGTTGTCACAGGAAGCTCTTGCTCAACACACGTTGTCTTTGGGGTATACATAAACATAATCCTGAATATGAAGTCTCTACCTTAAGAATTGACTGAATGACACAATGTTGAGTTGTGTGATTTTCAGTATCTGCAGGTTGGCCATATGACAATAGCTCTAGTCTGTTTTTAACCACTTCCGGTTGTCACAGGAAGCTCTTGGTCAACACACGTTGTCTTTGGGGTAGACATAAACAGAATCCTGAATATGAAGTCTCTACCTTAAGAATTGACTGAATGACAGATGGTTGAGTTGCGTCATTTTCACTATGTGCAGTTTATATTACAATAGCTCTAGGCTGTTTTTAACCACTTCCGGTTGTCACAGGAAGCTCTTGCTCAACACACATTGTCTTTGGGGTAGAAATAAACAGAATCCTGAATATGAAGTCTCTACCTTAAGAATTGACTGAATAACAGATGGTTGAGTTGCGTGATTTTCACTATCTGCTGGTTGGCGATATGACAATAGCTCTAGGCTGTTTTTAACCACTTCCGGTTGTCACAGGAAGCTCTTGCTCCACACACGTTGTCTTTGGGGTAGAAATAAACAGAATCCTGAATATGAAGTCTCTACCTTAAGAATTGACTGAATGACAGATGTTTGAGTTGCGTGATTTTCACTATGTGCAGGTTATATGACAATAGCTCTAGGCTGTTTTTAACCACTTCTGGTTGTCACAGGAAGCTCTTGCTCAACACACGTTGTCTTTGGGGTATACATAAACATAATCCTGAATATGAAGTCTCTACCTTAAGAATTGACTGAATGACACATGGTTGAGTTGTGTGATTTTCACTATCTGCAGGTTGGCCATATGACAATAGCTCTAGTCTGTTTTTAACCACTTCCGGTTGTCACAGGAAGCTCTTGGTCAACACACGTTGTCTTTGGGGTAGACATAAACAGAATCCTGAATATGAAGTCTCTACCTTAAGAATTGACTGAATGACAGATGGTTGAGTTGCGTCATTTTCACTATGTGCAGTTTATATTACAATAGCTCTAGGCTGTTTTTAACCACTTCCGGTTGTCACAGGAAGCTCTTACTCAACACACATTGTCTTTGGGGAAGATAAAAACAGAATCCTGAATATGAAGTCTCTACCTTAAGAATTGACAGAATGACAGATGGTTGATTTGTGTGATTTTCACTATGTGCGTTTTATATGTCAATACCTCTAGGCTGTTTTTAACCACTTCCGGTTGTCACAGGAAGCTCTTGCTCCACACACGTTGTCTTTGGGGTAGACATAAACAGAATCCTGAATATGAAGTCTCTACCTTAAGAATTGACTGAATGACAGATGGTTGAGTTGCGTGATTTTTACTATGTGCTTTTATATGACAATAGCTCTAGGCTGTTTTTAACCACTTCCGGTTGTCACAGGAAGCTCTTGCTCAACACACGTTGTCTTTTGGGTATACATAAACAGAATCCTGAATATGAAGTCTCTACCTTAAGAATTGACTGAATGACAGATGGTTGAGTTGCGTGATTTTCACTATGTGCAGGTTATATGACAATAGCTCTAGGCTGTTTTTAACCACTTCTGGTTGTCACAGGAAGCTCTTGCTCAACACACGTTGTCTTTGGGGTATACATAAACATAATCCTGAATATTAAGTCTCTACCTTAAGAATTGACTGAATGACACATGGTTGAGTTGTGTGATTTTCACAATCTGCAGGTTGGCCATATGACAATAGCTCTAGTCTGTTTTTAACCACTTCCGGTTGTCACAGGAAGCTCTTACTCAACACACATTGTCTTTGGGGAAGATAAAAAACAGAATCCTGAATATGAAGTCTCTACCTTAAGAATTGACAGAATGACAGATGGTTGATTTGCGTGATTTTCACTATGTGCGTTTTATATGTCAATAGCTCTAGGCTGTTTTTAACCACTTCCGGTTGTCACAGGAAGCTCTTGCTCCACACACGTTGTCTTTGGGGTAGACATAAACAGAATCCTGAATATGAAGTCTCTACCTTAAGAATTGACTGAATGACAGATGGTTGAGTTACATGATTTTTACTATGTGCGTTTTATATGACAATATCTCTAGGCTGTTTTTAACCACTTCCGGTTGTCACAGGAAGCTCTTGCTCCACACACGTTGTCTTTGGGGTAGAAATAAACAGAATCCTGAATATGAAGTCTCTACCTTAAGAATTGATTGAATAAAAGGTGGTTGAGTTGCGTGATTTTCACTATCTGCTGGTTGGCCATATGACAATAGCTCTAGGCTGTTTTTAACCACTTCCGGTTGTCACAGGAAGCTCTTGCTCCACACACGTTGTCTTTGGGGTAGAAATAAACAGAATCCTGAATATGAAGTCTCTACCTTAAGAATTGACTGAATAACAGGTGGTTGAGTTGCGTGATTTTCACTATCTGCTGGTTGGCCATATGACAATAGCTCTAGGCTGTTTTTAACCACTTCCGGTTGTCACAGGAAGCTCTTGCTCCACACACGTTGTTTTTGGGGTAGACATAAACAGAATCCTGAATATGAAGTCTCTACCTTAAGAATTGACTGAATGACAGATGGTTGAGTTGCGTGATTTTTACTATGTGCGTTTTATATGACAATAGCTCTAGGCTGTTTTTAACCACTTCCGGTTGTCACAGGAAGCTCTTGCTCCACACACGTTGTCTTTGGGGTAGAAATAAACAGAATCCTGAATATGAAGTCTCTACCTTAAGAATTGACAGAATAACAGATGGTTGAGTTGCGTGATTTTCACTATCTGCTGGTTGGCCACATGACAATAGCTCTAGGCTGTTTTTAACCACTTCCGGTTGTCACAGGAAGCTCTTGCTCAACACACATTGTCTTTGGGGTAGACATAAACAGAATCCTGAATATGAAGTCTCTACCTTAAGAATTGACTAAATGACAGATGGTTGAGTTGAGTGATTTTCACTATGTGCAGGCTATATGACAATAGCTCTAGGCTGTTTTTAACCACTTCTGGTTGTCACAGGAAGCTCTTGCTCAACACACGTTGTCTTTGGGGTAGACATAAACAGAATCCTGAATATGAAGTCTCTACCTTAAGAATTGACTGAATGACACAATGTTGAGTTGTGTGATTTTCAGTATCTGCAGGTTGGCCATATGACAATAGCTCTAGTCTGTTTTTAACCACTTCCGGTTGTCACAGGAAGCTCTTGCTCAACACACGTTGTCTTTGGGGTAGAAATAAACAGAATCCTGAATATGAAGTCTCTACCTTAAGAATTGACTGAATAACAGATGGTTGAGTTGCGTCATTTTCACTATCTGCTGGTTGGCGATATGACAATACCTCTAGGCTGTTTTTAACCACTTCCGGTTGTCACAGGAAGCTCTTGCTCCACACACGTTGTCTTTGGGGTAGACATAAACAGAATCCTGAATATGAAGTCTCTACCTTAAGAATTGACTGAATGACAGATGGTTGAGTTGCGTGATTTTTTACTATGTGCTTTTTATATGACAATAGCTCTAGGCTGTTTTTAACCACTTCCGGTTGTCACAGGAAGCTCTTGCTCAACACACGTTGTCTTTGGGGTATACATAAACATAATCCTGAATATGAAGTCTCTACCTTAAGAATTGACTGAATGACACAATGTTGAGTTGTGTGATTTTCAGTATCTGCAGGTTGGCCATATGACAATAGCTCTAGTCTGTTTTTAACCACTGGTTGTCACAGGAAGCTCTTGGTCAACACACGTTGTCTTTGGGGTAGACATAAACAGAATCCTGAATATGAAGTCTCTACCTTAAGAATTGACTGAATGACAGATGGTTGAGTTGCGTCATTTTCACTATGTGCAGTTTATATTACAATAGCTCTAGGCTGTTTTTAACCACTTCCGGTTGTCACAGGAAGCTCTTACTCAACACACATTGTCTTTGGGGAAGATAAAAACAGAATCCTGAATATGAAGTCTCTACCTTAAGAATTGACAGAATGACAGATGGTTGATTTGTGTGATTTTCACTATGTGCGTTTTATATGTCAATACCTCTAGGCTGTTTTTAACCACTTCCGGTTGTCACAGGAAGCTCTTGCTCCACACACGTTGTCTTTGGGGTAGACATAAACAGAATCCTGAATATGAAGTCTCTACCTTAAGAATTGACTGAATGACAGATGGTTGAGTTGCGTGATTTTTACTATGTGCTTTTTATATGACAATAGCTCTAGGCTGTTTTTAACAACTTCCGGTTGTCACAGGAAGCTCTTGCTCAACACACGTTGTCTTTGGGGTATACATAAACATAATCCTGAATATGAAGTCTCTACCTTAAGAATTGACTGAATGACACAATGTTGAGTTGTGTGATTTTCAGTATCTGCAGGTTGGCCATATGACAATAGCTCTAGTCTGTTTTTAACCACTTCCGGTTGTCACAGGAAGCTCTTGCTCAACACACGTTGTCTTTGGGGTAGAAATAAACAGAATCCTGAATATGAAGTCTCTACCTTAAGAATTGACTGAATAACAGATGGTTGAGTTGCGTCATTTTCACTATCTGCTGGTTGGCGATATGACAATACCTCTAGGCTGTTTTTAACCACTTCCGGTTGTCACAGGAAGCTCTTGCTCCACACACGTTGTCTTTGGGGTAGACATAAACAGAATCCTGAATATGAAGTCTCTACCTTAAGAATTGACTGAATGACAGATGGTTGAGTTGCGTGATTTTTACTATGTGCTTTTTATATGACAATAGCTCTAGGCTGTTTTTAACCACTTCCGGTTGTCACAGGAAGCTCTTGCTCAACACACGTTGTCTTTGGGGTATACATAAACATAATCCTGAATATGAAGTCTCTACCTTAAGAATTGACTGAATGACACAATGTTGAGTTGTGTGATTTTCAGTATCTGCAGGTTGGCCATATGACAATAGCTCTAGTCTGTTTTTAACCACTTCCGGTTGTCACAGGAAGCTCTTGGTCAACACACGTTGTCTTTGGGGTAGACATAAACAGAATCCTGAATATGAAGTCTCTACCTTAAGAATTGACTGAATGACAGATGGTTGAGTTGCGTCATTTTCACTATGTGCAGTTTATATTACAATAGCTCTAGGCTGTTTTTAACCACTTCCGGTTGTCACAGGAAGCTCTTGCTCAACACACATTGTCTTTGGGGTAGAAATAAACAGAATCCTGAATATGAAGTCTCTACCTTAAGAATTGACTGAATAACAGATGGTTGAGTTGCGTGATTTTCACTATCTGCTGGTTGGCGATATGACAATAGCTCTAGGCTGTTTTTAACCACTTCCGGTTGGCACAGGAAGCTCTTGCTCCACACACGTTGTCTTTGGGGTAGAAATAAACAGAATCCTGAATATGAAGTCTCTACCTTAAGAATTGACTGAATGACAGTTGTTTGAGTTGCGTGATTTTCACTATGTGCAGGTTATATGACAATAGCTCTAGGCTGTTTTTAACCACTTCTGGTTGTCACAGGAAGCTCTTGCTCAACACACGTTGTCTTTGGGGTATACATAAACATAATCCTGAATATGAAGTCTCTACCTTAAGAATTGACTGAATGACACATGGTTGAGTTGTGTGATTTTCACTATCTGCAGGTTGGCCATATGACAATAGCTCTAGTCTGTTTTTAACCACTTCCGGTTGTCACAGGAAGCTCTTGGTCAACACACGTTGTCTTTGGGGTAGACATAAACAGAATCCTGAATATGAAGTCTCTACCTTAAGAATTGACTGAATGACAGATGGTTGAGTTGCGTCATTTTCACTATGTGCAGTTTATATTACAATAGCTCTAGGCTGTTTTTAACCACTTCCGGTTGTCACAGGAAGCTCTTACTCAACACACATTGTCTTTGGGGAAGATAAATACAGAATCCTGAATATGAAGTCTCTACCTTAAGAATTGACAGAATGACAGATGGTTGATTTGTGTGATTTTCACTATGTGCGTTTTATATGTCAATACCTCTAGGCTGTTTTTAACCACTTCCGGTTGTCACAGGAAGCTCTTGCTCCACACACGTTGTCTTTGGGGTAGACATAAACAGAATCCTGAATATGAAGTCTCTACCTTAAGAATTGACTGAATGACAGATGGTTGAGTTGCGTGATTTTTACTATGTGCGTTTTATATGACAATAGCTCTAGGCTGTTTTTAACCACTTCCGGTTGTCACAGGAAGCTCTTGCTCAACACACGTTGTCTTTTGGGTATACATAAACAGAATCCTGAATATGAAGTCTCTACCTTAAGAATTGACTGAATGACAGATGGTTGAGTTGCGTGATTTTCACTATGTGCAGGTTATATGACAATAGCTCTAGGCTGTTTTTAACCACTTCTGGTTGTCACAGGAAGCTCTTGCTCAACACACGTTGTCTTTGGGGTATACATAAACATAATCCTGAATATGAAGTCTCTACCTTAAGAATTGACTGAATGACACATGGTTGAGTTGTGTGATTTTCACAATCTGCAGGTTGGCCATATGACAATAGCTCTAGTCTGTTTTTAACCACTTCCGGTTGTCACAGGAAGCTCTTACTCAACACACATTGTCTTTGGGGAAGATAAAAACAGAATCCTGAATATGAAGTCTCTACCTTAAGAATTGACAGAATGACAGATGCTTGATTTGCTTGATTTTCACTATGTGCGTTTTATATGTCAATAGCTCTAGGCTGTTTTTAACCACTTCCGGTTGTCACAGGAAGCTCTTGCTCCACACACGTTGTGTTTGGGGTAGACATAAACAGAATCCTGAATATGAAGTCTCTACCTTAAGAATTGACTGAATGACAGATGGTTGAGTTACATGATTTTTACTATGTGCGTTTTATATGACAATATCTCTAGGCTGTTTTTAACCACTTCCGGTTGTCACAGGAAGCTCTTGCTCCACACACGTTGTCTTTGGGGTAGAAATAAACAGAATCCTGAATATGAAGTCTCTACCTTAAGAATTGATTGAATAAAAGGTGGTTGAGTTGCGTGATTTTCACTATCTGCTGGTTGGCCATATGACAATAGCTCTAGGCTGTTTTTAACCACTTCCGGTTGTCACAGGAAGCTCTTGCTCCACACACGTTGTCTTTGGGGTAGAAATAAACAGAATCCTGAATATGAAGTCTGTACCTTAAGAATTGACTGAATAACAGGTGGTTGAGTTGCGTGATTTTCACTATCTGCTGGTTGGCCATATGACAATAGCTCTAGGCTGTTTTTAACCACTTCCGGTTGTCACAGGAAGCTCTTGCTCAACACAGGTTGTCTTTGGGGTATAAATAAACATAATCCTGAATATGAAGTCTCTACCTTAAGAATTGACTGAATGACACATGGTTGAGTTGTGTGATTTTCACATTCTGCAGGTTGGCCATATGACAATAGCTCTAGTCTGTTTTTAACCACTTCCGGTTGTCACAGGAAGCTCTTGGTCAACACACGTTGTCTTTGGGGTAGACATAAACAGAATCCTGAATATGAAGTCTCTACCTTAAGAATTGACTGAATGACAGATGGTTGAGTTGCGTCATTTTCACTATGTGCAGTTTATATTACAATAGCTCTAGGCTGTTTTTAACCACTTCCGGTTGTCACAGGAAGCTCTTACTCAACACACATTGTCTTTGGGGAAGATAAAAACAGAATCCTGAATATGAAGTCTCTACCTTAAGAATTGACAGAATAAAAGGTGGTTGAGTTGCGTGATTTTCACTATCTGCTGGTTGGCCATATGACAATAGCTCTAGGCTGTTTTTAACCACTTCCGGTTGTCACAGGAAGCTCTTGCTCCACACACGTTGTCTTTGGGGTAGAAATAAACAGAATCCTGAATATGAAGTCTCTACCTTAAGAATTGACTGAATAACAGGTGGTTGAGTTGCGTAATTTTCACTATCTGCTGGTTGGCCATATGACAATAGCTCTAGGCTGTTTTTAACCACTTCCGGTTGTCACAGGAAGCTCTTGCTCAACACACGTTGTCTTTGGGGTATAAATAAACATAATCCTGAATATGAAGTCTCTACCTTAAGAATTGACTGAATGACACATGGTTGAGTTGTGTGATTTTCACTATCTGCAGGTTGGCCATATGACAATAGCTCTAGTCTGTTTTTAACCACTTCCGGTTGTCACAGGAAGCTCTTGGTCAACACACGTTGTCTTTGGGGTAGACATAAACAGAATCCTGAATATGAAGTCTCTACCTTAAGAATTGACTGAATGACAGATGGTTGAGTTGCGTCATTTTCACTATGTGCAGTTTATATTACAATAGCTCTAGGCTGTTTTTAACCACTTCCGGTTGTCACAGGAAGCTCTTACTCAACACAAAATGTCTTTGGGGAAGATAAAAACAGAATCCTGAATATGAAGTCTCTACCTTAAGAATTGACAGAATGACAGATGGTTGATTTGCGTGATTTTCACTATGTGCGTTTTATATGTCAATAGCTCTAGGCTGTTTTTAACCACTTCCGGTTGTCACAGGAAGCTCTTGCTCCACACACGTTGTCTTTGGGGTAGACATAAACAGAATCCTGAATATGAAGTCTCTACCTTAAGAATTGACTGAATGACAGATGGTTGAGTTGCGTGATTTTTACTATGTGCGTTTTATATGACAATAGCTCTAGGCTGTTTTTAACCACTTCCGGTTGTCACAGGAAGCTCTTGCTCCACACACGTTGTCTTTGGGGTAGAAATAAACAGAATCCTGAATATGAAGTCTCTACCTTAAGAATTGACTGAATAACAGATGGTTGAGTTGCGTGATTTTCACTATCTGCTGGTTGGCCATATGACAATAGCTCTAGGCTGTTTTTAAACACTTCCGGTTGTCACAGGAAGCTCTTGCTCAACACAGGTTGTCTTTGGGGTAGACATAAACAGAATCCTGAATATGAAGTCTCTACCTTAAGAATTGACTGAATGACAGATGGTTGAGTTGAGTGATTTTCACTATGTGCAGGCTATATGACAATAGCTCTAGGCCGTTTTTAACCACTTCTGGTTGTCACAGGAAGCTCTTGCTCAACACACGTTGTCTTTGGGGTAGACATAAACAGAATCCTGAATATGAAGTCTCTACCTTAAGAATTGACTGAATGACAAGTGGTTGAGTTGCATGATTTTCACTATGTGCAGGTTATATGACAATAGCTCTAGGCTGTTTTTAACCACTTCCGGTTGTCACAGGAAGCTCTTGCTCAACACACGTTGTCTTTCGGGTAGACATAAACAGAATCCTGAATATGAAGTCTCTACCTAAAGAATTGACTGAATGACAGATGGTTGAGTTGCGTGATTTTCACTATCTGCAGGTTGGCCATGTGACAATAGCTCTAGGCTGTTTTTAACCACTTCCGCTTGTCACAGGAAGCTCTTGCTCAACACACGTTGTCTTTTGGTTATACATAAACAGAATCCTGAATATGAAGTCTCTACCTTAAGAATTGACTGAATGACAGATGGTTGAGTTGCGTCATTTTCACTATGTGCAGTTTATATTACAATAGCTCTAGGCTGTTTTTAACCACTTCCGGTTGTCACAGGAAGCTCTTACTCAACACAAAATGTCTTTGGGGAAGATAAAAACAGAATCCTGAATATGAAGTCTCTACCTTAAGAATTGACAGAATGACAGATGGTTGATTTGCGTGATTTTCACTATGTGCGTTTTATATGTCAATAGCTCTAGGCTGTTTTTAACCACTTCCGGTTGTCACAGGAAGCTCTTGCTCCACACACGTTGTCTTTGGGGTAGACATAAACAGAATCCTGAATATGAAGTCTCTACCTTAAGAATTGACTGAATGACAGATGGTTGAGTTGCGTGATTTTTTACTATGTGCGTTTTATATGACAATAGCTCTAGGCTGTTTTTAACCACTTCCGGTTGTCACAGGAAGCTCTTGCTCCACACACGTTGTCTTTGGGGTAGAAATAAACAGAATCCTGAATATGAAGTCTCTACCTTAAGAATTGACTGAATAACAGATGGTTGAGTTGCGTGATTTTCACTATCTGCTGGTTGGCCATATGACAATAGCTCTAGGCTGTTTTTAAACACTTCCGGTTGTCACAGGAAGCTCTTGCTCAACACAGGTTGTCTTTGGGGTAGACATAAACAGAATCCTGAATATGAAGTCTCTACCTTAAGAATTGACTGAATGACAGATGGTTGAGTTGAGTGATTTTCACTATGTGCAGGCTATATGACAATAGCTCTAGGCCGTTTTTAACCACTTCTGGTTGTCACAGGAAGCTCTTGCTCAACACACGTTGTCTTTGGGGTAGACATAAACAGAATCCTGAATATGAAGTCTCTACCTTAAGAATTGACTGAATGACAAGTGGTTGAGTTGCATGATTTTCACTATGTGCAGGTTATATGACAATAGCTCTAGGCTGTTTTTAACCACTTCCGGTTGTCACAGGAAGCTCTTGCTCAACACACGTTGTCTTTCGGGTAGACATAAACAGAATCCTGAATATGAAGTCTCTACCTAAAGAATTGACTGAATGACAGATGGTTGAGTTGCGTGATTTTCACTATCTGCAGGTTGGCCATGTGACAATAGCTCTAGGCTGTTTTTAACCACTTCCGCTTGTCACAGGAAGCTCTTGCTCAACACACGTTGTCTTTTGGTTATACATAAACAGAATCCTGAATATGAAGTCTCTACCTTAAGAATTGACTGAATGACAGATGGTTGAGTTGCGTCATTTTCACTATGTGCAGTTTATATTACAATAGCTCTAGGCTGTTTTTTAACCACTTCCGGTTGTCACAGGAAGCTCTTACTCAACACAAAATGTCTTTGGGGAAGATAAAAACAGAATCCTGAATATGAAGTCTCTACCTTAAGAATTGACAGAATGACAGATGGTTGATTTGCGTGATTTTCACTATGTGCGTTTTATATGTCAATAGCTCTAGGCTGTTTTTAACCACTTCCGGTTGTCACAGGAAGCTCTTGCTCCACACACGTTGTCTTTGGGGTAGACATAAACAGAATCCTGAATATGAAGTCTCTACCTTAAGAATTGACTGAATGACAGATGGTTGAGTTGCGTGATTTTTACTATGTGCGTTTTATATGACAATAGCTCTAGGCTGTTTTTAACCACTTCCGGTTGTCACAGGAAGCTCTTGCTCCACACACGTTGTCTTTGGGGTAGAAATAAACAGAATCCTGAATATGAAGTCTCTACCTTAAGAATTGACTGAATAACAGATGGTTGAGTTGCGTGATTTTCACTATCTGCTGGTTGGCCATATGACAATAGCTCTAGGCTGTTTTTAAACACTTCCGGTTGTCACAGGAAGCTCTTGCTCAACACAGGTTGTCTTTGGGGTAGACATAAACAGAATCCTGAATATGAAGTCTCTACCTTAAGAATTGACTGAATGACAGATGGTTGAGTTGAGTGATTTTCACTATGTGCAGGCTATATGACAATAGCTCTAGGCTGTTTTTAACCACTTCTGGTTGTCACAGGAAGCTCTTGCTCAACACACGTTGTCTTTGGGGTAGACATAAACAGAATCCTGAATATGAAGTCTCTACCTTAAGAATTGACTGAATGACAAGTGGTTGAGTTGCATGATTTTCACTATGTGCAGGTTATATGACAATAGCTCTAGGCTGTTTTTAACCACTTCCGGTTGTCACAGGAAGCTCTTGCTCAACACACGTTGTCTTTCGGGTAGACATAAACAGAATCCTGAATATGAAGTCTCTACCTAAAGAATTGACTGAATGACAGATGGTTGAGTTGCGTGATTTTCACTATCTGCAGGTTGGCCATGTGACAATAGCTCTAGGCTGTTTTTAACCACTTCCGCTTGTCACAGGAAGCTCTTGCTCAACACACGTTGTCTTTTGGTTATACATAAACAGAATCCTGAATATGAAGTCTCTACCTTAACCTGTTAGGGCTAGGGGGGCAGCATTTGCACGTCTGGATAAAAAAAATGTACCCGATTTAATCTGGTTACTAATCCTACCCAGTAACTAGAATATGCATATACTTATTATATATGGATAGAAAACACTCTAAAGTTTCTAAAACTGTTTGAATGGTGTCTGTGAGTATAACAGAACTCATTTGGCAGGCAAAACCCTGAGACATTTTCTGACAGGAAGTGGATACCTGATGTGTTGTATTACCTTTAAACCTATCCCATTGAAAAACACAGGGGCTGAGGAATATTTTGGCACTTCCTATTGCTTCCACTAGATGTCACCAGCCTTTACAAAGTGTTTTGAGTCTTCTGGAGGGAGATCTGACCGAACAAGAGCCATGGAACGATGATGTCCCATTAGACACCTGGCGCGCGAGTTCATGTTGGGTACCCTCGTTCCAATACGTTATAAAAGAGTATGCATTCGTCCACCTTGAATATTATTCATGTTCTGGTTAAAAAGGCCCTAATGATTTATGCTATACAACGTTTGACATGTTTGAACGAACGTAAATATATTTTTTCCCCTCGTTCATGACGGAAGTCCGGCTGGCTTAGATCATGTGCTAACAAGACGGAGATTTTTGGACATAAATGATGAGCTTTTTTGAACAAAACTACATTCGTTATGGACCTGTGATACCTGGAAGTGACATCTGATGAAGAGAATCAAAGGTAATGGATTATTTACATAGTATTTTCGATTTTAGATCTCTTCAACATGACGTCTAGTCTGTATCGCAACGCGTATTTTTCTGGGCGCAGTGCTCAGATTATTGCAAAGTGTGATTTCCCAGTAAGGTTATTTTTACATCTGGCAAGTTGATTGCGTTCAAGAGATGTGAATCTATAATTCTTTAAATGACAATATAATATTTTACCAATGTTTTCTAATTTTAATTATTTCATTTGTGACGCTGACTTGACTGCCGGTTATTGGAGGGAAACGATTTCCTCAACATCAATGCCATAGTAAAACGCTGTTTTTGGATATAAATATGAACTTGATAGAACTAAAAATGCATGCATTGTCTAACATAATGTCCTAGGAGTGTCATCTGATGGAGATTGTAAAAGGTTAGTGCATCATTTTAGCTGGTTTTATGGTTTTGGTGACCCTGTCTTTGACTTGACAAAACATTACACACAACTCTTGTAAATGTACTGTCCTAACATACTCTAAATTTATGCTTTCGCCGTAAAACCTTTTTGAAATCGTAAAACGTGGTTAGATTAAGGAGATGTTTATCTTTCAAAGGGTGTAAAATAGTTGTATGTTTGAAAAATGTGAATTTTGACATTTATTTGGATTCAAATTTGCCGCTCTTGAAATGCACCTGCTGTTGATGGAGTGCACCACGGGTGGCACGCTAGCGTCCCACCTAGCCCATAGAGGTTAAGAATTGACTGAATGACAGATGGTTGAGTTGCGTGATTTTCACTATGTGCAGGTTATATGACAATAGCTCTAGGCTGTTTTTAACCACTTCCGGTTGTCACAGGAAGCTCTTGCTCAACACACATTGTCTTTGGGGTAGACATAAAAAGAATCCTGAATATGAAGTCTCTACCTTAAGAATTGACTGAATGACAAATGGTTGAGTTGAATGATTTTCACTATGTGCAGGTTATATGACAATAGCTCTAGGCTGTTTTTAACCACTTCCGGTTGTCACAGGAAGCTCTTGCTCAACACACGTTGTCTTTGGCGTATACATAAACATAATCCTGAATATGAAGTCTCTACCTTAAGAATTGACTGAATGACAGATGGTTGAGTTGCGTCATTTTCACTATGTGCAGTTTATATTACAATAGCTCTAGGCTGTTTTTAACCACTTCCGGTTGTCACAGGAAGCTCTTACTCAACACAAAATGTCTTTGGGGAAGATAAAAACAGAATCCTGAATATGAAGTCTCTACCTTAAGAATTGACAGAATGACAGATGGTTGATTTGCGTGATTTTCACTATGTGCGTTTTATATGTCAATAGCTCTAGGCTGTTTTTAACCACTTCCGGTTGTCACAGGAAGCTCTTGCTCCACACACGTTGTCTTTGGGGTAGACATAAACAGAATCCTGAATATGAAGTCTCTACCTTAAGAATTGACTGAATGACAGATGGTTGAGTTGCGTGATTTTTACTATGTGCGTTTTATATGACAATAGCTCTAGGCTGTTTTTAACCACTTCCGGTTGTCACAGGAAGCTCTTGCTCCACACACGTTGTCTTTGGGGTAGAAATAAACAGAATCCTGAATATGAAGTCTCTACCTTAAGAATTGACTGAATAACAGATGGTTGAGTTGCGTGATTTTCACTATCTGCTGGTTGGCCATATGACAATAGCTCTAGGCTGTTTTTAAACACTTCCGGTTGTCACAGGAAGCTCTTGCTCAACACAGGTTGTCTTTGGGGTAGACATAAACAGAATCCTGAATATGAAGTCTCTACCTTAAGAATTGACTGAATGACAGATGGTTGAGTTGAGTGATTTTCACTATGTGCAGGCTATATGACAATAGCTCTAGGCCGTTTTTAACCACTTCTGGTTGTCACAGGAAGCTCTTGCTCAACACACGTTGTCTTTGGGGTAGACATAAACAGAATCCTGAATATGAAGTTTCTACCTTAAGAATTGACTGAATGACAAGTGGTTGAGTTGCATGATTTTCACTATGTGCAGGTTATATGACAATAGCTCTAGGCTGTTTTTAACCACTTCCGGTTGTCACAGGAAGCTCTTGCTCAACACACGTTGTCTTTCGGGTAGACATAAACAGAATCCTGAATATGAAGTCTCTACCTAAAGAATTGACTGAATGACAGATGGTTGAGTTGCGTGATTTTCACTATCTGCTGGTTGGCCATATGACAATAGCTCTAGGCTGTTTTTAAACACTTCCGGTTGTCACAGGAAGCTCTTGCTCAACACAGGTTGTCTTTGGGGTAGACATAAACAGAATCCTGAATATGAAGTCTCTACCTTAAGAATTGACTGAATGACAGATGGTTGAGTTGAGTGATTTTCACTATGTGCAGGCTATATGACAATAGCTCTAGGCCGTTTTTAACCACTTCTGGTTGTCACAGGAAGCTCTTGCTCAACACACGTTGTCTTTGGGGTAGACATAAACAGAATCCTGAATATGAAGTCTCTACCTTAAGAATTGACTGAATGACAAGTGGTTGAGTTGCATGATTTTCACTATGTGCAGGTTATATGACAATAGCTCTAGGCTGTTTTTAACCACTTCCGGTTGTCACAGGAAGCTCTTGCTCAACACACGTTGTCTTTCGGGTAGACATAAACAGAATCCTGAATATGAAGTCTCTACCTAAAGAATTGACTGAATGACAGATGGTTGAGTTGCGTGATTTTCACTATCTGCAGGTTGGCCATGTGACAATAGCTCTAGGCTGTTTTTAACCACTTCCGCTTGTCACAGGAAGCTCTTGCTCAACACACGTTGTCTTTTGGTTATACATAAACAGAATCCTGAATATGAAGTCTCTACCTTAACCTGTTAGGGCTAGGGGGCAGCATTTGCACGTCTGGATAAAAAAAATGTACCCGATTTAATCTGGTTACTAATCCTACCCAGTAACTAGAATATGCATATACTTATTATATATGGATAGAAAACACTCTAAAGTTTCTAAAACTGTTTGAATGGTGTCTGTGAGTATAACAGAACTCATTTGGCAGGCAAAACCCTGAGACATTTTCTGACAGGAAGTGGATACCTGATGTGTTGTATTACCTTTAAACCTATCCCATTGAAAAACACAGGGGCTGAGGAATATTTTGGCACTTCCTATTGCTTCCACTAGATGTCACCAGCCTTTACAAAGTGTTTTGAGTCTTCTGGAGGGAGATCTGACCGAACAAGAGCCATGGAACGATGATGTCCCATTAGACACCTGGCGCGCGAGTTCATGTTGGGTACCCTCGTTCCAATACGTTATAAAAGAGTATGCATTCGTCCACCTTGAATATTATTCATGTTCTGGTTAAAAAAGGCCCTAATGATTTATGCTATACAACGTTTGACATGTTTGAACGAACGTAAATATATTTTTTCCCCTCGTTCATGACGAGAAGTCCGGCTGGCTTAGATCATGTGCTAACAAGACGGAGATTTTTGGACATAAATGATGAGCTTTTTTGAACAAAACTACATTCGTTATGGACCTGTGATACCTGGAAGTGACATCTGATGAAGAGAATCAAAGGTAATGGATTATTTACATAGTATTTTCGATTTTAGATCTCTTCAACATGACGTCTAGTCTGTATCGCAACGCGTATTTTTCTGGGCGCAGTGCTCAGATTATTGCAAAGTGTGATTTCCCAGTAAGGTTATTTTTACATCTGGCAAGTTGATTGCGTTCAAGAGATGTGAATCTATAATTCTTTAAATGACAATATAATATTTTACCAATGTTTTCTAATTTTAATTATTTCATTTGTGACGCTGACTTGACTGCCGGTTATTGGAGGGAAACGATTTCCTCAACATCAATGCCATAGTAAAACGCTGTTTTTGGATATAAATATGAACTTGATAGAACTAAAAATGCATGCATTGTCTAACATAATGTCCTAGGAGTGTCATCTGATGGAGATTGTAAAAAGGTTAGTGCATCATTTTAGCTGGTTTTATGGTTTTGGTGACCCTGTCTTTGACTTGACAAAACATTACACACAACTCTTGTAAATGTACTGTCCTAACATACTCTAAATTTATGCTTTCGCCGTAAAACCTTTTTGAAATCGTAAAACGTGGTTAGATTAAGGAGATGTTTATCTTTCAAAGGGTGTAAAATAGTTGTATGTTTGAAAAATGTGAATTTTGACATTTATTTGGATTCAAATTTGCCGCTCTTGAAATGCACCTGCTGTTGATGGAGTGCACCACGGGTGGCACGCTAGCGTCCCACCTAGCCCATAGAGGTTAAGAATTGACTGAATGACAGATGGTTGAGTTGCGTGATTTTCACTATGTGCAGGTTATATGACAATAGCTCTAGGCTGTTTTTAACCACTTCCGGTTGTCACAGGAAGCTCTTGCTCAACACACATTGTCTTTGGGGTAGACATAAAAAGAATCCTGAATATGAAGTCTCTACCTTAAGAATTGACTGAATGACAAATGGTTGAGTTGAATGATTTTCACTATGTGCAGGTTATATGACAATAGCTCTAGGCTGTTTTTTAACCACTTCCGGTTGTCACAGGAAGCTCTTGCTCAACACACGTTGTCTTTGGCGTATACATAAACATAATCCTGAATATGAAGTCTCTACCTTAAGAATTGACTGAATAACAGATGGTTGAGTTGCGTGATTTTCACTATCTGCAGGTTGGCCATATGACAATAGCTCTAGTCTGTTTTTAACCACTTCCGGTTGTCACAGGAAGCTCTTGGTCAACACACGTTGTCTTTGGGGTAGACATAAACAGAATCCTGAATATGAAGTCTCTACCTTAAGAATTGACTGAATGACAGATGGTTGAGTTGCGTCATTTTCACTATGTGCAGTTTATATTACAATAGCTCTAGGCTGTTTTTAACCACTTCCGGTTGTCACAGGAAGCTCTTACTCAACACAAAATGTCTTTGGGGAAGATAAAAACAGAATCCTGAATATGAAGTCTCTACCTTAAGAATTGACAGAATGACAGATGGTTGATTTGCGTGATTTTCACTATGTGCGTTTTATATGTCAATAGCTCTAGGCTGTTTTTAACCACTTCCGGTTGTCACAGGAAGCTCTTGCTCCACACACGTTGTCTTTGGGGTAGACATAAACAGAATCCTGAATATGAAGTTTCTACCTTAAGAATTGACTGAATGACAAGTGGTTGAGTTGCATGATTTTCACTATGTGCAGGTTATATGACAATAGCTCTAGGCTGTTTTTAACCACTTCCGGTTGTCACAGGAAGCTCTTGCTCAACACACGTTGTCTTTCGGGTAGACATAAACAGAATCCTGAATATGAAGTCTCTACCTAAAGAATTGACTGAATGACAGATGGTTGAGTTGCGTGATTTTCACTATCTGCAGGTTGGCTATGTGACAATAGCTCTAGGCTGTTTTTAACCACTTCCGCTTGTCACAGGAAGCTCTTGCTCAACACACGTTGTCTTTTGGTTATACATAAACAGAATCCTGAATATGAAGTCTCTACCTTAACCTGTTAGGGCTAGGGGGCAGCATTTGCACGTCTGGATAAAAAAAAATGTACCCGATTTAATCTGGTTACTAATCCTACCCAGTAACTAGAATATGCATATACTTATTATATATGGATAGAAAACACTCTAAAGTTTCTAAAACTGTTTGAATGGTGTCTGTGAGTATAACAGAACTCATTTGGCAGGCAAAACCCTGAGACATTTTCTGACAGGAAGTGGATACCTGATGTGTTGTATTACCTTTAAACCTATCCCATTGAAAAACACAGGGGCTGAGGAATATTTTGGCACTTCCTATTGCTTCCACTAGATGTCACCAGCCTTTACAAAGTGTTTTGAGTCTTCTGGAGGGGAGATCTGACCGAACAAGAGCCATGGAACGATGATGTCCCATTAGACACCTGGCGCGCGAGTTCATGTTGGGTACCCTCGTTCCAATACGTTATAAAAGAGTATGCATTCGTCCACCTTGAATATTATTCATGTTCTGGTTAAAAAGGCCCTAATGATTTATGCTATACAACGTTTGACATGTTTGAACGAACGTAAATATATTTTTCCCCTCGCTCATGAGCGGAAGTCCGGCTGGCTTAGATCATGTGCTAACAAGACGGAGATTTTGGACATAAATGATGAGCTTTTTTGAACAAAACTACATTCGTTATGGACCTGTGATACCTGGAAGTGACATCTGATGAAGAGAATCAAAGGTAATGGATTATTTACATAGTATTTTCGATTTTAGATCTCTTCAACATGATCGTCTAGTCTGTATCGCGAACGCGTATTTTTTCGGGCGCAGTGCTCAGATTATTGCAAAGTGTGATTTCCCAGTAAGGTTATTTTTACATCTGGCAAGTTGATTGCGATCAAGAGATGTAAATCTATAATTCTTTAAATGACAATATAATATTTTACCAATGTTTTCTAATTTTAATTATTTCATTTGTGACGTGACTTGACTGCCGGTTATTGGAGGGAAACGATTTCTCAACATCAATGCCATAGTAAAACGCGGTTTTTCGATAAAATATGAACTTGATAGAACTAAAAATGCATGCATTGTCTAACATAATGTCCTAGGAGTGTCATCTGATGGAGATTGTAAAAGGTTAGTGCATCATTTTAGTGGGTTTATGGTTTTGGTGACCCTGTCTTTGACTTGACAAAACATTACACACAACTCTTGTAAATGTACTGTCCTAACATACTCTAAATTTATGCTTTATGCTAAAACCTTTTTGAAATCGTAAAACTGGTTAGATTAAGGAGATGTTTATCTTTCAAAGGGTGTAAAATAGTTGTATGTTTGAAAATGTGAATTTTGACATTTATTTGGATTCAAATTTGCTGCTCTTGAAATGCACCTGCTGTTGATGGAGTGCACCACGGGTGGTACGCTAGCGTCCCACCTAGCCCATAGAGGTTAAGAATTGACTGAATGACAGATGGTTGAGTTGGCGTGATTTTCACAATGTGCAGGTTATATGACAATAGCTCTAGGCTGTTTTTAACCACTTCCGGTTGTCACAGGAAGCTCTTGCTCAACACACGTTGTCTTTGGGGTAGACATAAAAAGAATCCTGAATATGAAGTCTCTACCTTAAGAATTGACTGAATGACAAATGGTTGAGTTGAATGCTTTTCACTATGTGCAGGTTATATGACAATAGCTCTAGGCTGTTTTTAACCACTTCCGGTTGTCACAGGAAGCTCTTGCTCAACACACGTTGTCTTTGGCGTATACATAAACATAATCCTGAATATGAAGTCTCTACCTTAAGAATTGACTGAATGACACATGGTTGAGTTGTGTGATTTTCACTATCTGCAGGTTGGCCATATGACAATAGCTCTAGGCTGTTTTTAACCACTTCCGGTTGTCACAGGAAGCTCTTGGTCAACACACGTTGTCTTTGGGGTAGACATAAACAGAATCCTGAATATGAAGTCTCTACCTTAAGAATTGACTGAATGACAGATGGTTGAGTTGCGCATTTTCACTATCTGCAGGTTGGCCATATGACAATAGCTCTAGGCTGTTTTTTAACCACTTCCGGTTGTCACAGGAAGCTCTTGCTCCACACACGTTGTCTTTGGGGTAGACATAAACAGAATCCTGAATATGAAGCCTCTACCTAAGAATTGACTGAATAACAGATGGTTTGAGTTGGCGTGATTTTCACTATCTGCTGGTTGCCAATATGACAATAGCTCTTGGGTGTTTTGACAACTTCCGGTTGTCACAGGAAGTTCTTACTCAACACACGTTGTCTTTGGGGTAGACATAAACAGAATCCTGAATATGACGTCTCTACCTTAAGAATTGACTGAATGACAGATGGTTGAGTTGCGTGACTTTCAATATGTGCGTTTATATGACAATAGCTCTAGGTTGTTTTAAAAACTTCCGGTTGTCACAGGAAGCTCCTGCTCCACACACGTTGTCTTTGGGGTAGACACAAACAGAATGCTGAATATGAACCTCTACCTTAAGAATTGATTGAATGACACATGGTTGAGTTGGTGATTTTCAATATGTGCTTTATATGACAATTGCTCTAGGCTGGTTTTTAACAACTTCCGGTTGTCACAGGAAGCTCTTGCTCAACACACGTTGTCTTTTTGGGGTAGACATAAACAGAATCCTGAATATGAAGTCTCTACCTTAAGAATTGACTGAATGACAGATGGTTGAGTTGCGTGATTTTCACTATGTGCAGGGTTATATGACAATAGCTCGAGGCTGTTTTTTAACCACTTCCGGTTGTCACAGGAAGCTCTTGCTCAACACACGTTGTCTTTGGGGTAGACATAAAAATAATCCTGAATATGAAGTCTCTACTTAAGAATTGACTGAATGACACATGGTTGAGTTGTGTGATTTTCACTATCTGCAGGTTGGCCATATGACAATAGCTCTAGTTGTTTTTTAACCACTTCCGGTTTGCACAGGAAGCTCTTGCTCAACACACGTTGTCTTTGGGGTAGACATAAACAGAATCCTGAATATGAAGTCTCTACCTTAAGAATTGACTGAATGACAGATGGTTGAGTTGCGTCATTTTCACTATGTGCAGTTTATATTACAATAGCTCTAGGCTTTTTTTAACCACTTCCGGTTGTCACAGGAAGCTCTTACTCAACACTCATTGTCTTTGGGGTAGACAAAAACAGAATCCGTGAATATGAAGTGTCTACCTTAAGAATTGACTGAATGACACATGGTTGAGTTGTGTGATTTTCACTATCTGCAGGTTGGCGACATGACAATAGCTCTAGTCTGTTTTTAACCACTTCCGGTTTGCACAGGAAGCTCTTGCTCAACACACGTTGTCTTTGGGGTAGACATAAACAGAATCCCTGAATATGAAGTCTCTACCTTAAGAATTGACTGAATGACAGATGGTTGAGTTGCGTCATTTTCACTATGTGCAGTTTATATTACAATAGCTTCAGGCTTTTTAACCACTTCCGCTTGTCACAGGAAGCTCTTGCTCAACACACGTTGTCTTTTGGTTAGACATAAACAGAATCCTGAATATGAAGTCTCTACCTTAAACCTGTAGGCTAGGGGGCAGCATTTGCAGGCTGGATAAGAAAATGTCCCATTTAATCTGGTTACTAATCCTACCCAGTAACTAGAATATGCATATACTTATTATATATGGATAGAAAACAATCTAAAGTTTCTAAAACCAGCAAGAATTGACTGAATGACAGGTGGTTGAGCTGCGATCACTAGTGATTTATATGACAATAGCTTCTAGGCTTGTTTTTAACCACTTCCGTGAAAGTAAATCAAAAGGCCAAAGTCGAGAAGTCGAAGTCAAAGTCGAATGATTTTCGATTTTCCGAAAGTCGAAAATTCCAAAAAAGTAGAGAAGTCAAGTCCAAAAAGTCTGAAAAGTCCGATTTTCGACAAAAGTCAAAATCAGAGAAGTCCGAAGTCCAAAAAGCCTGAAAAGTCCGATTTCGATTTTCCGGCAAGCCCAAAAGCTGAGAAGTCAGTAGTTGATTTTCAGTGCAGAAATATCCGATATTCCGGAAACCAAAAATCCGAAAGTCGAAAGTCCGAAAGTCCAAAAGTCTGAAATGTCCGAAAAGTTGAATATCTGAAAAGTCCAAAAGTCCGAAAGTCCTAAAAATCAGATTTTCCCGAAAAGTCCAAAAAAGTCGATATTCTGAAAGACCGAAGTCTGAAAAGTCATTTTCCGAAAAGTCAAATGTCGATATTCTAAAAGTCCTAAAATCCGAAAGTCCGAAAAGTTCTAATATCCGAAAAGTCCTAAAAGTCCGAAAAAACTGATTTTTCATAATAGTCCAAAAGTCGATATTGAAGATCAAAAGTCCGAAAATTCCACTTTCCTAGAGGCTCAAAAAGTCAGAAAAGTAGATTTTCCAGTACCAAAAGTCGATGTCGAAAGTGAATATCCGAAAAGTCAAAAGTCCGAAGGTCTGAAACCGAAAGTCATTTTCCGAAAGCCCAAAAGTCGATTTTCCGAAAAGTCAAAAGTCCGAAAAGTCCGAAGACCGAAAAGTTGAATATCCAAAAGCATTTTAAAAGTATTAGACACAAAAAACAGTGACCCGGTCATGCCGAACTATCGACATTCTGGACAGGCCTAAAAAAACATTTTAAAACCATTTTCACAAAAAATTGCAGATTTCTATTTTTGTCACCAAAAAGCGATGACTCGATCATGCCGAATAGCGACATTCTGGACAGGCCTAAAAAAAACATTTTAGAACCATTTTCACAAAAAAGCTCAGATTTTTTTTTCATTTTTGACACCAAAAACAGTGACCCGGTCATGCCGAACTATCGACATTCTGGACAGGCCTAAAAAAACATTTTAAAACCATTTTCACAAAAATTGCAGATTTCTATTTTGTCCCAAAAAGCGATGACTCGATCATGCCCGAACTAGCGACATTCTGGACAGGCCTAAAAAAACATTTAAAAACCATTTTCACAAAAAATTGCAGATTTTTTTTCTTCATTTTCGTGACACAAAAACAGTGACCCGGTCATGCCGAACTAGCGACATTCTGGACAGGCCTAAAAAAACATTTTAAAACCATTTTCACAAAATAATGGCAGTTTTTCTTCATTTTTGTCACCAAAAACAGTGACCCGGTCTTAATGCCGAACTAAGCGACATTCTGGACAGGCCTAAAAAAACATTTTAAAACCATTTTCACAAAAATTGCAGATTTCTATTTTGTCCCCAAAAGCGGTGACCCGATCATGCCGGACTAGCGACATTCTGGACAGGCCTAAAAAAACATTTTAAAACCATTTTCACAAAAAAAAGTCAGATTTTTTTTTTCATTTTTGACACAAAAACAGTGACCCGGTCATGCCGAACGTTTCGACATTCTGGACAGGCCTAAAAAAAACATTTTAAAACCATTTTCACAAAAATTGCAGACAGATTTTTTTCATTTTTGACCCAAAAACAGTGACCCGGTCATGCCGAAAAGCGACATTCTGGACAGGCCTAAAAAAACATTTTAAAACCATTTTCACAAAAAATTGCAGATTTTTTTTCATTTTTGACACAAAAACAGTGACCCGGTCATGCCGAACTAGCGACATTCTGGACAGGCCTAAAAAACAATTTTAAAACCATTTTCACAAAAAATTGCAGATTTCTATTTTGTCCCTAAAAGCGATGACTCGATCATGCCGAACTAGCGACATTCTGGACAGGCCTAAAAAAACATTTTAGAACCATTTTCACAAAAAATTGCAGATATTTTTTCATTTTTGACACAAAAACAGTGACCCGGTCATGCCGAACTATCGACATTCTGGACAGGCCTAAAAAAAACATTTTAAAAACCATTTTCACAAAAATTGCAGATTTCTATTTTTTGTCACAAAAGCGATGACTCCGATCATGGCGAATAAGCGACATTCTGGACAGGCCTAAAAAACATTTTAGAACCATTTTCACAAAAAAAATTGCAGATTTTTTTTTCATTTCGTGACACAAAAACAGTGACCCGGTCATGCCGAACTAGCGCACATTCTGGACAGGCCTTAAAAAAACATTTTAAAACCATTTTCACAAAAAATTGCAGATTTTTTTTCATTTTCGTGACACAAAAACGGTGACCCGGTCATGCCGAACTAACGACATTCTGGACAGGCCTAAAAAAAACATTTTAAAACCATTTTCACAAAAAATTGCAGATTTCTATTTTTTGTCACCAAAGCGATGACTCCGATCATGCCGGAACGCGCGACATTTTGGACAGGCCTAAAAAAAAACATTTTAGAACCATTTTCACAAAAGAAAGCAGATTTTTTTTCATTTTGACACAAAAACAAGTGACCCGGTCATGCCGAACTAGCGAACATTCTGGACAGGCCTAAAAAAAACATTTTAAAACCATTTTCACAAAAAATTGCAGATTTTATTTTTCTATTTTGTGACACAAAACAGTGACCCGGTCATGCCGAACTAGCGACATTCTGGACAGGCCTAAAAAAACATTTTAAAACCATTTTCACAAAAAAATTGCAGATATTTTTTTCATTTTTGACACAAAAACAGTGACCCCGGTCATGCCGAACTAGCGACATTCTGGACAGGCCTAAAAAAACATTTTAAAACCATTTTCACAAAAATTGCAGATTTCTATTTTGTCACAAAAAAGCGATGACTCCGATCATGCCGAACAAGCGACATTCTGGCAGGGCCTAAAAAAACATTTTAAAACCATTTTCACAAAAAATTGCAGATTTTTTTTCATTTTCGTGACACAAAAAAACGGTGACCGGATCATGCCGAACTAAGCGACATTCTGGACAGGCCCTAAAAAACATTTTAAAACCATTTTCACAAAAATTGCAGAATTTTTTTCATTTTAAGTGACACAAAAACAGTGACCCGGTCATGCCGAACTAAGCGACATTCTGGACAGGCCTAAAAAAAACATTTTAAAACCATTTTCACAAAAAATTGCAGATTTCTTATTTTGTCACCCAAAAGCGATGACTCCGATCATGCCGAACTAAGCGACATTCTGGACAGGCCTAAAAAAAACATTTTAAAACCATTTTCACAAAAAAGTCAGATTTTTTCATTTTTGACACAAAAACAGTGACCCGGTCATGCCGAACTATCGACATTCTGGACAGGCCTAAAAAAACATTTTAAAACCATTTTCAACAAAAAATTGCAGATATTTTTTTCATTTTTGACACAAAAGCGGTGACCCGGTCATGCCGGACTAGCGACATTCTGGACAGGCCTAAAAAAACATTTTTAAAACCATTTTCACCAAAATTGCAGATATTTTTCATTTTTGACACAAAAACAGTGACCCGGTCATGCGAACTATCGACATTCTGGACAGGCCAAAAAACAATTTTAAAACCATTTTTCAAAAAAATTGCAGATTTCTATTTTGTCCCTAAAAGCAGTGACTCCGATCATGCCGAACAAAGCGACATTCTGGACAGGGCCTAAAAAAAATTTTGAAATTGAACACGCAAAAATTGCCAGATATTTTTTTTCATTTTCGACACAAAAACAGTGCCCCGGTCATGCCGGACTAAGCGACATTCTGGACAGGCCTAAAAAAACATTTTAAAACCATTTTCACAAAAAATTGCAGATTTCTATTTTTTGTCACCAAAAACGATGACTCCGATCATGCCGGAATAAGCGACATTTTGGACAGGCCTAAAAAAAAAAGATTTTAGAACCATTTTCACAAAAAATTGCAGATAATTTTTTTGTTTTTGTGACAAAAAAACAGTGACCCCGAGTCATGCCCGAACTTTAGGCGACATTCTGGACAGGCCTAAAAAAACATTTTAAAACCATTTTCACAAAAAATTGCAGATTTTTTTTTTTCCCAATTTTTGACACAAAAACAGTACGACATTCTGGACAGGCCTAAAAAAACATTTTAAACCATTTTCACAAAAAATTTGGAGATTTTTTTTCATTTTTGACACAAAAACAGTGACCCGGTCATGCCGAACTATCGACATTCTGGACAGGCCTAAAAAAACATTTTAAAACCATTTTCACAAAAAATTGCAGATTTCTATTTTGTCACCAAAAGCGATGACTCCGATCATGCCGAACTAGCGACATTCTGGACAGGCCTAAAAAAACATTTTAGAACCATTTTCACAAAAAATTGCAGAAATTTTTTTTTCATTTTTGTGACACAAAAACAGTGACCCCGGTCATGCCGAACTATCGACATTCTGGACAGGCCTAAAAAAACATTTTAAAACCATTTTCAAAAAAATTGCAGATTTTTTTTCATTTTTGTCACAAAAACGGTGACCCGTCATGCCGGAACTAGCGACATTCTGGACAGGCCTAAAAAAACATTTTAAAACCATTTCCACAAAAAAATTGCAGATTTCTATTTTGTCACCATGATGACTTCGGTCATGCCCGGACTAAGCGACATTCTGGACAGGCCTAAAAAACATTTTAAAACCATTTTCACAAAAAATTGCTGATTTTTTTTTTTCATTTCGTGACACAAAAACAGTGACCCGGTCATGCCGAACTAGCGACATTCTGGACAGGCCTAAAAAACATTTTTAAAACCATTTTCACAAAAAATTGCAGATTTCTATTTTGTCACCAAAAGCGATGACTCCGATCATGCCCGAAACTAGCGACAATTCTGGACGGAGGCAAAAAAAAACATTTTAAAACCATTTTCACAAAAAACTCAGATTTTTTTTCATTTTTGACACAAAAACAGTGACCCGGTCATGCGGACTTAGCGACATTCTGGACAGGCCTAAAAAAAACATTTTAAAACCATTTTCACAAAAAATTGCAGATATATTTTTTCATTTTGACACAAAAACAGTGACCCGGTCATGCCCGAACTATCGACATTCTGGACAGGCCTAAAAAAACATTTTAAAACCATTTTCACAAAAAATTGCAGATTTCTATTTTTGTACCCAAAAACGGTGACCCGATCATGCCCGAGACTAGCGACATTCTGGACAGGCCTAAAAAAACATTTTAGAACCATTTTCACAAAAAATTGCAGATTTTTTTTTTCTTCATTTTTGACACAAAAACAGTGACCCCGGTCATGCCGAACTATCGACATTCTGGACAGGCCTAAAAAACATTTTAAAACCATTTTCACAAAAAATTGCAGATTTCTATTTTGTCATTTTTAATGAAAATGCCGATCTATCGAGACATTCTGGACAGGCCTAAAAAACATTTTAGAACCATTTTCACAAAAAAATTGCAGATATTTTTTTTCATTTTTGTGACACAAAAACAGGAACCCCGGTCATGCCGAGACTATCGACATTCTGGACAGGCCTAAAAAAACATTTTAAAACCATTTTCACAAAAAAATTGGCAGATTTTTTTCATTTTTGACCCCTAAAAACGGTGACCCGGTCATGCCGGACAAGCGACATTCTGGACGGGCCTAAAAAACATTTTAAAACCATTTTCACAAAAAATTGCAGATTTTTTTTTTTCATTGTTGACACAAAAACAGTGACCCGGTCATGCCCGAACTAGCGACATTCTGGACAGGCCTAAAAAAACATTTTAAAACCATTTTCACAAAAAATTGCAGATTTCTATCATCATAAAAGCGGTGACTCCGATCATGCCGAACTAGACATTCTGGACAGGCCTAAAAAAACATTTTAAAACCATTTTCACAAAAAAGCTCAGATTTTTTTTTCATTTTGACACCAAAAACCGTGACCCGGTCATGCCGAACTAGCGACATTCTGGACAGGCCTAAAAAAACATTTTAAAACCATTTTCACAAAAAATTGCAGATATATTTTTTCAATTTTTGACACAAAAAACGGTGACCCGGTCATGCCGGAACTAGCGACATTCTGGACAGGCCTAAAAAAACATTTTAAAACCATTTTCACAAAAAATTGCAGATTTCTATTTTTGTCACCAAAAGCGGTGACTCGATCATGCGGACTACGACATTCTGGACAGGCCTAAAAAAAACATTTTAAAACCATTTTCACAAAAAATTGCAGATTTTTTTTCATTTTTGTGACACAAAAAACAGTGAACCCGGTCATGCCGAACTAGCGACATTCTGGACAGGCCAAAAAAAACATTTTAAAACCATTTTCACAAAAAATTGCTGATTTTTTTTTTTTTCATTTAGTGACACAAAAACAGTGACCCGGTCATGCCGAATAAGCGACATTCTGGACAGGCCTAAAAAAACATTTTAAAACCATTTTTCACAAAAAATTGCAGATTTCTATTTTTGTCACCAAAAGCGATGACTCCGATCATGCCGAACTAGCGACATTCTGGACAGGCCTAAAAAAAACATTTTAGAACCATTTTCACAAAAAATTGCAGATTTTTTTTTCTTCATTTTTGACACAAAAACAGTGACCCCGGTCATGCCGAACTATCGACATTCTGGACAGGCCTAAAAAAACATTTTAAAACCATTTTCACAAAAAATTGCAGATAATTTTTTTCATTTTTTTGACACAAAAACGGTGACCCGGTCATGCCGAACTAGACGACATTCTGGACAGGCCTAAAAAAACATTTTAAAACCATTTTCACAAAAATGCAGATTTCTCATTTTGGCCACAAAAACGGTGACTCCGGTCATGCCGAACTAGCGACATTCTGGACAGGCCTAAAAAAACATTTTAAAACCATTTTCAAAAAATTGCAGATATTTTTTTCATTTTTTTGACACAAAAACAGTGACCCCGGTCATGCCGGACTATCGACATTCTGGACAGGCCTAAAAAAACATTTTAAAACCATTTTTCACAAAAAATTGCAGATTTCTTATTTTTGTCACCCAAAAGCGATGACTCCGATCATGCCGGAACAAAGCGACATTCTGGACAGGCCTAAAAAACATTTTAGAACCATTTTCACAAAAAATTGCAGATTTTTTTCTTCATTTCTGACACAAAAACAGTGACCCGGTCATGCCGAACTATCGACATTCTGGACAGGCCTAAAAAAACATTTTAAAACCATTTTCACAAAAAATTGCAGATTTCTATTTTTGTCACTAAAAGCGGTGACTCCGATCATGCCGAACTAAGCGACATTTTGGACAGGCCTAAAAAAACATTTTAGAACCATTTTTCACAAAAAAGCTCAGATTTTTTTCTTCATTTTTGTGACACAAAAAACAGTGACCCGGTCATGCCCGGAACTATCGACATTCTGGACAGGCCTAAAAAAACATTTTAAAACCATTTTCACAAAAAATTGCAGAATATTTTTCATTTTTTGTCACCCAAAAACGGTGACCCGATCATGCCGAACTAGCGACATTCTGGACAGGCCTAAAAAAACATTTTAAAACCATTTTCACAAAAATTGCTCAGATTTCTCATTTTGACACAAAAACAGTGACCCCGGTCATGCCGAACTAGCGACATTCTGGACAGAGCCTAAAAAAACATTTTAAAACCATTTTCACAAAAAATTGCAGATATATTTTTTCATTTTTTTGTCACAAAAAACGGTGACCCCGGATCATCCGTATTCTGGACGGGCCTAAAAAAAACATTTTAGAACCATTTTCACAAAAAATTGCAGATATTTTTCATTTTTGACACAAAAACAGTGACCCCGGTCATGCCGGACTATCGACATTCTGGACAGGCCTAAAAAAACATTTTAAAACCATTTTCACAAAAAATTGCAGATTTCTATTTTGTCACCAAAAACGATGACTCCGATCATGCCCGAAACTAAGCGACATTCTGGACAGGCCTTAAAAAACATTTTTAAAACCATTTTACAAAAAATTGCAGATTTTTTTTTCATTTTACGTGACACAAAAAACAGTGAACCCGGTCATGCCCGAACTAGCGACATTCTGGACAGGCCTAAAAAAACATTTTTAGAACCATTTTCACAAAAAATTGCTGATTTTTTTTCATTTTTGACACAAAAACAGTACCGGTCATGCCGGACTATCGACATTCTGGACAGGCCTAAAAAAACATTTTAAAACCACCATTTCACAAAAAATTGCAGATTTCTATTTTTTGTCACCCAAAAGCGATGACTCCGATCATGCCGGACTATAAGCGACATTCTGGACAGGCCTAAAAAAAAATTTTTAAGAACCATTTTTCACAAAAAAATTGCAGATTTTTTTTTCTTCATTTTGACACAAAAACAGTGACCCGGTCATGCCGAACTATCGACATTCTGGACAGGCCTAAAAAAACATTTTAAAACCATTTTCACAAAAAATTGCAGATTTCTATTTTGTCACCAAAAGCGATGACTCCGATCATGCCGAACTAGCGACATTCTGGACCTATATAAACATTTAAAAACCATTTTCACAAAAAAGCTCAGATTTTTTTTTTTGTTTTGACACAAAAACAGTGACCCGGTCATGCGGAACTATCGACATTCTGGACGGGCCTTAAAAAAACATTTTAAAACCATTTTCACAAAAAATTGCAGATCTATTTTTTCATTTTTTTGACACAAAAACAGTGACCCGGTCATGCCGAACTAGCGACATTCTGGACAGGCCTAAAAAAATTTTAAAACCATTTTCACAAAAATTGCAGATATTTTTTCATTTTTGTCCCCAAAAACAGTGACCCGGTCATGCGAACTAAGCGAATTCTGGACAGGCCTAAAAAAAATTTTAAAACCATTTTCACAAAAAAATTGCAGATATTTTTTTCATTTTTGACACCAAAAACAGTGACCCGGTCATGCCGGAACTATCGACATTCTGGACAGGCCTAAAAAACATTTTAAAACCATTTTCACAAAAAATTGCAGATTTCTATTTTTGTCACCAAAAGCGGTGACTCCGGTCATGCCGAACTAAGCGACATTCTGGACAGGCCTAAAAAAACATTTTAAAACCATTTTCACAAAAAATTGCAGATTTTTTTTTTCATTTTCGTGACACAAAAACGGTGACCCCGGTCATGCCCGAACTAACGACATTCTGGACAGGCCTAAAAAACATTTTAAAACCATTTTTCACAAAAATTGCAGATTTTTTTTTCATTTGTGACACAAAAACAGTGACCCGGTCATGCCGAACTAGCGACATTCTGGACAGGCCTAAAAAAAACTTTAAAACCATTTTCACAAAAAATTGCAGATTTCTATTTTTGTCACCAAAAGCGATGACTCCGATCATGCCGAACTAGCGACATTCTGGACAGGCCTAAAAAAACATTTTTAAAACCATTTTCACAAAAAAGCTCAGATTTTTTTCATTTTTGACACCAAAAACGGTGACCCGGTCATGCCCGAACCTCGACATTCTGGACAGGCCTAAAAAACATTTTAAAACCATTTTCACAAAAAAATTGCAGATATTTTTTTCATTTTTTTGACACAAAAACAGTGACCCGGTCATGCCGAACTATCGACATTCTGGACAGGCCTAAAAAACATTTTAAAACCATTTTCACAAAAAATTGCAGATTTCTATTTTTGTCACCAAAAGCGATGACTCCGATCATGCCGGACTAACGACGACATTCTGGACAGGCCTTAAAACATTTTAAAACCATTTTCACAAAAAAATTGCAGATTTTTTTTTTCTTCATTACGTGACACAAAAACAGTGACCCGGTCATGCCGAACTATCGACATTCTGGACAGGCCCTAAAAAAACATTTTAAAACACATTTTCACAAAAAATTGCAGATTTCTATTTTTGTCACCAAAAAACGATGACTCCGATCATGCCGAAAAGCGACATTCTGGACAGGCCTAAAAAAAATTTTTAGAACCATTTTCACAAAAAATTGCAGATATTTTTCATTTTGTGACACAAAAACAGTGACCCCGGTCATGCCGAACTATCGACATTCTGGACAGGCCTAAAAAAAACATTTTAAAACCATTTTCACAAAAAATTGCAGATTTCTATTTTGTCACCAAAAGCGATGACTCCGATCATGCCCGAACTAGCGACATTCTGGACAGGGCTAAAAAAATTTTAAAACCATTTTCACAAAAAAATTGCAGAATTTTTTTTTCATTTAGAACACAGAGTGACCCGGTCATGCCGAATAAGCGACATTCTGGACAGGCCAAAAAACATTTTAAAACCATTTTCACAAAAAATTGCTAGATTTTTTTCATTTTGTGTCACAAAAACAGTGACCCCGGTCATGCCGAACTAGCGACATTCTGGACAGGCCTAAAAAAACATTTTTAAAACCATTTTCACAAAAATTGCAGATTTCTATTTTGTCACCAAAACGATGACTCCGATCATGCCCGAACTAGCGACATTCTGGACAGGCCTAAAAAAAAAATTTTAAAACCATTTTTCACAAAAAAGCTCAGATTTTTTCATTTTTTTGACACAAAAACAGTGACCCCGGTCATGCCGAACTATCGACATTCTGGACAGGCCTAAAAAAACATTTTAAAACCATTTTCACAAAAAATTGCAGATATTTTTTTTTTCATTTTGTCACAAAAACAGCGATGACCCGATCATGCCGAACTAGCGACATTCTGGACAGGCCTAAAAAAACATTTTAGAACCATTTTCACAAAAAAATTGCAGATATTTTTTTCATTTTTTTGACACAAAAACAGTGACCCGGTCATGCCGGACTATCGACATTCTGGACAGGCCTAAAAAACATTTTAAAACCATTTTCACAAAAATTGCAGATTTCTATTTTTTGTCCCAAAAACGATGACTCCGATCATCCGAACAAGCGACATTTTGGACAGGCCTAAAAAACATTTTAAAACCATTTTCACAAAAAATTGCAGATTTTTTTTCATTTTCGTGACACAAAAACGGTGACCCCGGTCATGCCCGAACTAGCGACATTCTGGACAAGCCTTAAAAACATTTAAAACCATTTTCACAAAAAATTGCAGATTTTTTTTTTTCATTTGTGACACAAAAACAGTGACCCCGGTCATGCCCGAACTAAGACATTCGTGGAGGCCTAAAAAAACATTTTAAAACCATTTTCACAAAAAATTGCAGATTTCTATTTTGTCACCTAAAAAGCGATGACTCCGATCATGCCGAACTAGCGACATTCTGGACAGGCCTAAAAAAAAACATTTTAGAACCATTTTCACAAAAAAGCTCAGATTTTTTTCATTTTGACACAAAAACAGTGACCCCGGTCATGCCGAACTATCGACATTCTGGACAGGCCTAAAAAAACATTTTAAAAACCATTTTCACAAAAAATTGCAGATTTCTATTTTGTCCCCAAAAGCGATGACTCCGATCATGCCGAACAAAGCGACATTCTGGACAGGCCTAAAAAAACATTTTAGAACCATTTTCACAAAAAATTGCAGATTTTTTTCATTTTTGTGACACAAAAAACAGTGACCCCGGTCATGCCGAACTATCGACATTCTGGACAGGCCTAAAAAAACATTTTAAAACCATTTTCACAAAAAAATTGCAGATTTCTATTTTGTCACCAAAAAACAATGACTCACGGTCATGCAGACGAGGACATTCTGGACAGGCCTAAAAAAACATTTTAGAACCATTTTCACAAAAAAAATTGCAGATTTTTTTTTCATTTTACGTGACACAAAAACAGTGACTCGGTCATGCCGAGTTAGCGACATTCTGGACAGGCCTAAAAAAACATTTAAAACCATTTTCACAAAAAATTGCTGATTTTTTTTTCATTTCAGCTTAAAAACAGTGACCCGGTCATGCCGAACTACGAGCAACATTCTGGACAGGCCTAAAAAAAACATTTTAAAACCATTTTCACAAAAAATTGCAGATTTCTTTTTTGTCACCAAAAGCGATGACTCCGATCATGCCGAACTAAGCGACATTCTGGACAGGCCTAAAAAACATTTAAAACCATTTTCACAAAAAATTGCAGAATTTTTTTCATTTTTGACACAAAAACAGTGACCCGGTCATGCCGAACTATCGACATTCTGGACAGGCCTAAAAAAACATTTTTAAAACCATTTTCACAAAAAATTGCAGATATTTTTTTCATTTTTTTGTCACAAAAAACGGTGACTCCGATCATGCCGAATAGCGACATTCTGGACAGGCCTAAAAAAACATTTAAAACCATTTTCACAAAAAATTGCAGATATTTTTCATTTTTTGACACAAAAACAGTGACCCGGTCATGCCGAACTAGCGACATTCTGGACAGGCCTAAAAAAACATTTTAAAACCATTTTCACAAAAAATTGCAGATTTCTATTTTGTCACCAAAAAGCGATGACTCCGATCATGCCCGAACTAAGCGACATTTTGGACAGGCCTAAAAAAATTTTTAGAACCATTTTCACAAAAAAATTGCAGATTTTTTTTTCATTTTCGTGACACAAAAACGGTGACCCGGTCATGCCGAACTAAGCGACATTCTGGACAGGCCTAAAAAACATTTAAACCATTTTCACAAAAATTGCAGATTTTTTTTTATTTAAGTGACACAAAAACGGTGACCCGGTCATGCCGAACTAGCGACATTCTGGACAGGCCTAAAAAAACATTTTTAAAACCATTTTCACAAAAAATTGCAGATTTCTTATTTTTGTCCCCAAAAGCGATGGACTCCGATCATGCCGAATAAGCGACATTCTGGACAGGCACAAAAAAACATTTTAAAACCATTTTCACAAAAAAAGCTCAGATTTTTTTTTTCATTTTTGACACAAAAACAGTGACCCCGGTCATGCCGAACTAGCGACATTCTGGACAGGCCTAAAAAAACATTTTAAAACCATTTTCACAAAAAATTGCAGATATTTTTTTCATTTTTGACACAAAAACGGTGACCCCGGTCATGCCGAACTATCGAAATTCTGGACAGGCCTAAAAAAACATTTTAAAACCATTTTCACAAAAAATTGCAGATTTCTATTTTTGTCACAAAACACGATGACTCCGGTCATGCCGAACTAAGCGACATTCTGGACAGGCCTAAAAAACATTTTAAAACCATTTTCACAAAAAATTGCAGAATTTTTTTTTCTATTTTGTGACACAAAAACGGTGACCCCGGTCATGCCCGAGACTAGCGACATTCTGGACAGGCCTAAAAAACATTTAGAACCATTTTCACAAAAATTGCAGATTTTTTTTTTCATTTTGTGACACAAAAAACAGTGACCCCGGTCATGCCGAACTAGCGACATTCTGGACAGGCCTAAAAAAACATTTTTAAAACCATTTTCACAAAAAATTGCAGATTTCTATTTTGTTTTTAAAAACGATGACTCCGATCATGCCGAACAGCCGACATTCTGGACAGGCCTAAAAAAAAATTTTAGAACCATTTTCACAAAAATAGCTCAGATTTTTTTCATTTTGTGACACAAAAACAGTGACCCCGGTCATGGCGAACTATACGACATTCTGGACAGGCCTAAAAAAACATTTTAAAACCATTTTCACAAAAAAATTGCAGATATTTTTTTCATTTTTGTCACAAAAACGAGTGACCCGGTCATGCCGGACTAGCGACATTCTGGACAGGCCTAAAAAACATTTTAAAAACCATTTTCACAAAAATTGCAGATATTTTTTTTTCATTTTTGACACAAAAACAGTGACCCCGGTCATGCCGAACTATCGACATTCTGGACAGAGCCTAAAAAAAAACATTTTAAAACCATTTTTCACAAAAAATTGCAGATTTCTATTTTTTGTCCCCAAAAACGATGACTCCGATCATGCCGAACTAAGCGACATTCTGGACAGGCCTAAAAAAACATTTTAAAACCATTTTCACAAAAAAATTGCAGATTTTTTTTCATTTTCGTGACACAAAAACGGTGACCCGGTCATGCCGGACTAGCGACATTCTGGACCGGCCTTAAAAAAACATTTTAAAACCATTTTCACAAAAAATTGCAGATTTTTTTTTTTCATTTAAGTGACACAAAAACGAAGTGACCCCGGTCATGCCGAACTAGCGACATTCTGGACAGGCCTAAAAAAACATTTTAAAACCATTTTCACAAAAAATTGCAGATTTCTATTTTTGTCACCAAAAACGGTGACTCCGGTCATGCCGAACTATAGCGACATTCTGGACAGGCCTAAAAAAACATTTAAAACCATTTTCACAAAAAAGCTCAGATTTTTTTCATTTTTGACACAAAAACAGTGACCCCGGTCATGCCGAACTATCGACATTCTGGACAGGCCTAAAAAAACATTTTTAAAACCATTTTCACAAAAAATTGCAGAAGAGTTTTTCTTTTTTGTCACAAAAACGGTGACTCCGGTCATGCCGAACTAGCGACATTCTGGACAGGCCTAAAAAAATTTTTAAAACCATTTTCACAAAAAATTGCAGATATTTTTTTCATTTTCGTGACACAAAAACAGTGACCCGGTCATGCCGAACTATCGACATTCTGGACAGGCCTAAAAAAACATTTTAAAACCATTTTCACAAAAAATTGCAGATTTCTATTTTTGTCACTAAAAACGATGACTCCGATCATGCCGAACTAAGCGACATTCTGGACAGGCCTAAAAAAATTTTTTAGAACCATTTTCACAAAAAATTGCAGATATTTTTTCATTTTCGTGACACAAAACAAGTGAACCCGGTCATGCCGAACTAAGCGACATTCTGGACAGGCCTAAAAAACATTTTAAAACCATTTTCACAAAAAAATTGCTGATTTTTTTTTTTTATTTGTGACACAAAAACGGTGACCCGGTCATGCCGAACTAAGCGACATTCTGGACCAAAAAAACATTTTAAAACCATTTTCACAAAAAAATTGCAGATTTCTATTTTTGTCACCCAAAAGCGGTGACTCCGGTCATGCCGAACTAGCGACATTCTGGACAGGCCTAAAAAAAACATTTTAGAACCATTTTTCACAAAAAATGCAAGATTTTTTTTTTTCATTTTTGTCACAAAAAACAGTGACCCGGTCATGCCGAACTAGCGACATTCTGGACAGGCCAAAAAACATTTTAAAACCATTTTCACAAAAAATTGCAGATATTTTTTTCATTTTGTGACACAAAAACAGTGACCCGGTCATGCCGAAACTATCGACATTCTGGACAGGCCTAAAAAAACATTTTAAAACCATTTTCACTCAAAAAATTGCAGATTTCTATTTTTGTCACAAAAAACGATGACTCCGATCATGCCGAACTAACGCGACATTCTGGACAGGCCTAAAAAAAATTTTTAAAACCATTTTCACAAAAAATTGCAGATTTTTTCTTCATTTTTGACACAAAAACAGTGACCCCGGTCATGCCGAACTATCGACATTCTGGACAGGCCTAAAAAAACATTTTAAAACCATTTTCACAAAAAAATTGCAGATTTCTATTTTTGTCCCCAAAAGCGATGACTCCGATCATGCCGAAAACGACATTCTGGACAGGCCTAAAAAAAAAATTTTAAAACCATTTTTCAAAAAAATTGCAGATATTTTTTTCATTTTTGTGACACAAAAAACAGTGACCCGGTCATGCCGAACTATCGACATTCTGGACAGGCCTAAAAAAACATTTTAAAACCATTTTCACAAAAAATTGCAGATTTCTTTTTTTGTCCCAAAAAAGCGATGACTCCGATCATGCCGAACTAAGCGACATTCTGGACAGGCCTTAAAAAACATTTTAAAACCATTTTCACAAAAAATTGCAGATATTTTTTTTCATTTTTGTGACACAAAAACAGTGACCCGGTCATGCCGAACCTATTAGCGACATTCTGGACAGGCCTAAAAAAACATTTTAAAACCATTTTCACAAAAAATTGCAGATTTCTATTTTTGTCACCAAAACAGGTGACTCCGATCATGCGGAACTAACGACATTCTGGACAGGCCTAAAAAACATTTTAAAACCATTTTCACAAAAAATTGCAGATATTTTTTTCATTTAGTGACTCCAAAACAGTGACCCGGTCATGCCCGAGATAAATGAATTCTGGACAGGCCTAAAAAACATTTTAAAACCATTTTCACAAAAATTGCTGATTTTTTTTATTTGTGACACAAAAACAGTGACCCGGTCATGCCGAACTAAGCGACATTCTGGACAGGCCTAAAAAAAACATTTTTAAAACCATTTTCACAAAAAATTGCAGATTTCTATTTTTGTCACCAAAAAGCGGTGACTCCGATCATGCCGAACTAAGCGACATTCTGGACAGGCCTAAAAAAAAATTTTTAAAACCATTTTCACAAAAAAGCTGCAGATTTTTTTTTCATTTTGACACAAAAACAGTGACCCGGTCATGCCGAACTATCGACATTCTGGACAGGCCTAAAAAAACATTTTAAAACCATTTTTTCACAAAAAATTGCAGATTTTTTTTCATTTTTGTCACAAAAACGGTGACCCCGATCATGCCGAACTAGCGACATTCTGGACGGGCCTAAAAACATTTTAAACCATTTTCAAAAAATTGCAGATATTTTTCATTTTGTGACACAAAAAACAGTGACCCCGGTCATGCCGAACTATCGACATTCTGGACAGGCCTAAAAAAACATTTTAAAACCATTTTCACAAAAAATTGCAGATTTCTATTTTTGTCACCAAAAAGCGATGACTCCGGTCATGCCGGACTAGCGACATTCTGGACAGGCCTAAAAAAACATTTTAAAACCATTTTCACCAAAAAATTGCAGATAATTTTTTTCATTTCGTGACACAAAAACAGTGAACTTCGGTCATGCGAACTAGCGACATTCTGGACAGGCCTTAAAAAAATTTTAGAACCATTTTCACAAAAAATTGCAGATTTTTTTTTCATTCGTGACACAAAAACAGTGACCCGGTCATGCCGAACTAAGCGACATTCTGGACAGGCCTAAAAAAACATTTTAAAACCATTTTCACAAAAAATTGCAGATTTCTATTTTTTGTCCCCAAAAGCGATGACTCCGATCATGCCGAACAAGCGACATTCTGGACAGGCCTAAAACATTTTTAGAACCATTTTCACAAAAAAAGCTCAGATTTTTTTTCATTTTTGACACAAAAACAGTGACCCGGTCATGCCGGACTATACGACATTCTGGACAGGCCAATAAAAAACATTTTAAAACCATTTTCACAAAAAATTGCAGATTTCTATTTTTGTCCCCAAAAGCGATGACTCGGATCATGCCCGAACAAAGCCGACATTCTGGACAGGCCTTAAAAACATTTTAGAACCATTTTCACAAAAAATTGCAGATATTTTTTCATTTTTTTGACACAAAAACAGTGACCCGGTCATGCAGAACTATCGACATTCTGGACAGGCCTATAAAAAAACATTTTAAAACCATTTTTCACAAAAAATTGCAGATTTCTATTTTGTCCCCAAAAGCGATGACTCCGATCATGCCGAACAAGCGACATTCTGGACAGGCCTTAAAAAAACATTTTAAAACCATTTTCACAAAAAAAAAGCTCAAGATTTTTTTCATTTTTTTGACACAAAAACAGTGACCCCGGTCATGCCGGAACTAGCGACATTCTGGACAGGCCTAAAAAAAAACATTTTAAAACCATTTTCACAAAAAATTGCAGAATTTTTTTCATTTTTGTCACAAAAACGGTGACCCGGGTCATGCCGGAAATGCGACATTCTGGACAGGCCTAAAAAAACATTTAAAACCATTTTCACAAAAAATTGCAGAATTTTTTTTTTCATTTTCGTGACACAAAAACGGTGACCCGGTCATGCCGAACTAGCGACATTCTGGACAGGCCTAAAAAAACATTTTAAAACCATTTTTCACAAAAAAAAGTGCAGATTTCTTCATTTTTGTCACCAAAAGCGGTGACCCGGTCATGCCGAAAGACGACATTCTGGACAGGCCTAAAAAAAACATTTTAGAACCATTTTCACAAAAAATTGCAGATATTTTTTTCATTTTTTTGACACAAAAACAGTGACCCCGGTCATGCCGAACTATCGACATTCTGGACAGGCCTTAAAACATTTTAAAACCATTTTCACAAAAAATTGCAGATTTCTATTTTGTCCCTAACCGATGACTCCGATCATGCCGAACAAGCGACATTCTGGACAGGCCTAAAAAACATTTTAAAACCATTTTCACAAAAAATTGCAGAATTTTTTTTTCATTTTTGACACAAAAACAGTGACCCCGGTCATGCCGAAACTAGCGACATTCTGGACAGGCCTAAAAAACATTTTAAAACCATTTTCACAAAAAATTGCAGATTCTATTTTTGTCACAAAAACGGTGACTCCGGTCATGCCGAACTAGCGACATTCTGGACAGGCCTAAAAAACATTTTAAAACCATTTTCACAAAAATTGCAGATTTCTATTTTTGTCACCAAAAAACGGTGACTCCGGTCATGCCGAACTAAGCGACATTTTGGACAGGCCTAAAAAAAACATTTTAGAACCATTTTCACAAAAAAAGCTCAAGATTTTTTTTTCATTTGTGACACAAAAACAGTGACCCCGGTCATGCCGAACTAGCGACATTCTGGACAGGCCTAAAAAAACATTTTAAAACCATTTTTCACAAAAAATTGCAGATTTCTATTTTTGTCCCCAAAAGCGATGACTCCGATCATGGCGAACTAAGCGACATTCTGGACAGGCCTAAAAAAACATTTTTAGAACCATTTCACACAAAAAAGCTCAGATTTTTTTTTCATTTTTGAACCACAAAAACAGTGCCCCGGTCATGCCCGAACTATCGACATTCTGGACAGGGGCCTAAAAAAACATTTTAAAACCATTTTCACAAAAAATTGCAGATTTCTATTTTTTGTCACCAAAAAGCGATGACTCCGATCATGCCGAATAAGCGACATTCTGGACAGGCCTAAAAAAAAACATTTTAGAACCATTTTCACAAAAAATTGCAGATTTTTTTCTTCATTTTGTGACACAAAAACAGTGACCCCGGTCATGCGAGACTATCGACATTCTGGACAGGCCTAAAAAAAAACATTTTAAACCATTTTCAAAAAATTGCAGAATTTTTTCTATTTTTGACACAAAAACGGTGACTCCGGTCATGCCGGAGAAGCGACATTCTGGACAGGCCTAAAAAACATTTAAAACCATTTTCACAAAAAATTGCAGATTTTTTTTCATTTTCGTGACACAAAAACAGTGACCCCGGTCATGCCGAACTATGCGACATTCCGGACAGGCCTAAAAAAACATTTTAAAACCATTTCACAAAAAATTGCAGATTTCTATTTTGTCACCAAAAGCTGATGACTCCGATCATGCCGAACTAAGCGACATTCTGGACAGGCCTAAAAAAACATTTTAAAACCATTTTCACAAAAAAGCTGCAGATTTTTGTTTTCATTTTGTGACACAAAAACAGTGACCCGGTCATGCCGAGACTATCGACATTCTGGACAGGCCTAAAAAACATTTTAAAACCATTTTCACAAAAATTGCAGATTTTTTTCTTATTTTTGACACAAAAACAGTGACCCGGTCATGCCGAACTAGCGACATTCTGGACAGGCCTAAAAAAACATTTTAAAACCATTTTCACAAAAAATTGCAGATTTCTATTTTGTCACCAAAAGCGATGACTCCGGTCATGCCGAACTAAGCGACATTCTGGACAGGCCTAAAAAAAACATTTTAAAACCATTTTCACAAAAAATTGCAGATTTTTTTTTCATTTTTGGCTAAAACAGTGACCCGGTCATGCAGAACTATCGACATTCTGGACAGGCCTAAAAAAAACATTTTAAAACCATTTTCACAAAAAATTGCAGATTTTTTTCATTTTTGACACAAAAAACAGTGACCCCGGTCATGCCGAACTAGCGACATTCTGGACAGGCCTAAAAAAAAACATTTTAAAACCATTTTCACAAAAAATTGCAGATTTCTATTTTTGTCACCAAAAACGGTGACCCGGTCATGCCGAACTAGACATTCTGGACAGGCCTAAAAAACATTTTAAAACCATTTTCACAAAAAAATTCGCAGAATTTTTTTTCTATTTTCGTGACAAACAAAACGGTGACCCGGTCATGCCGGACTAGCGACATTCTGGACAGGCCTAAAAACATTTTAAAACCATTTTTCACAAAAAATTGCTAGATTTTTTTTTTTTCATTTTCGTGACACAAAAACAGTGACCCGGTCATGCCGAACTAGCGACATTCTGGACAGGGCTAAAAAAACATTTTAAAACCATTTTCACAAAAATTGCAGATTTCTATTTTGTCACCAAAAACGATGACTCGATCATGCCGGACTAGCGACATTCTGGACAGGCCTAAAAAAAAACATTTTAGAACCATTTTCAAAAAAGGAGATTTTTTTCCTTTTTTTGACACAAAAACAGTGACCCGGTCATGCCGAACTATCGACATTCTGGACAGGCCTTAAAAAAACATTTTAAAACCATTTTCACAAAAAATTGCAGATATTTTTTCTATTTTTGTCACCAAAAACGGTGACTCGGTCATGCCGAACTAGCGACATTCTGGACAGGCCTAAAAAAACAATTTTAAACCATTTTCACAAAAAATTGCAGATTTTTCTATTTTTTTGACACAAAAACAGTGACCCGGTCATGCCGAACTATCGACATTCTGGACAGGCCTAAAAAAACATTTTAAAACCATTTTCAAAAAAATTGCAGATATTTTTGTCCCCAAAGCGATGACTCCGATCATGCGGAACTAAGCGACATTCTGGACAGGCCTAAAAAAACATTTTTAGAACCATTTTCACAAAAAATGCTCAGATTTTTTTTTCATTTTGTGACACAAAAACAGTGACCCACGGTCATGCCGAACTATCGACATTCTGGACAGGCCTAAAAAAACATTTTAAAACCATTTTTCCAAAAAAATTGCAGATTTTTTTTCATTTTGTCACTAAAAACGATGACTTCGATCATGCCGAACTAAGCGACATTCTGGACAGGCCTAAAAAAACATTTTAAAACCATTTTCACAAAAAAATGCAGATATTTTTTTTCTTTTCATTGTTTTGCACAAAAAACAGTGACCCGGTCGTGCGGACTATGCGACATTCTGGACGGGCCATAAAAAAAATTTTAAAACCATTTTCACAAAAATTGCAGATTTCTATTTTTGTCACCCAAAAGCGATGACTCCGATCATGCCGGGAACAAGCGACATTCTGGAGCAGGCCTAAAAAAACATTTTAAACCCATTTCTTCAAAAAAATTGCAGATTTCTTTTCTTTTTGTCACCAAAAGACAGTGACCCGGTCATGCCGAACTAAGCGACATTCTGGACAGGCCTAAAAAAAACATTTTAAAACCATTTTTCACAAAAAAAATTGCAAGAGATTTTTTTCATTTTGTGACACAAAAACGGTGACCCGGTCATGCCGGAACTATCGACATTCTGGACAGGCCTAAAAAAAACGTTTTAAAACCATTTTTCACAAAAAATTGCAGATTTCTACTTTTTGTCCCCAAAAGCGGTGACTCGATCATGCCGAACTAAGCGACATTCTGGACAGGCCTAAAAAAACATTTTAAAACCATTTTCACAAAAACCTTTTTTCTATTTGTGTCACAAAAACGGTGACCCGGTCATGCCGAACTAGCGACATTCTGGACAGGCCTAAAAAAACATTTTTTAAAACCATTTTTCACAAAAAATGCTGAGTTTCTATTTTTTTTTCTGACAAAAAAAAGCAGTGACCCCGGTCATGCGAACTAGCGACATTCTGGACAGGCCTAAAAAAACATTTTAAAACCATTTTCACAAAAAATTGCAGATTTCTATTTTTGTCACCAAAACGGTGACTCCGGTCATGCCGAATAGCGACATTCTGGACCAGGCCTAAAAAAAACATTTTGAACAAACTTTTTCACAAAAAAATTGCAGATATTTTTCTTCATTTTGGTCCCAAAAACAGTGACCCCGGTCATGCCGAACCTATCGACATTCTGGACAGGCCTAAAAAACATTTTAAAACCAATTTCACAAAAAATTGCAGATTTTATTTTTGTCCGAACCCTCTAGCGACATTCTGGACAAGGCCTAAAAAAATTTTAGAACCATTTTCACAAAAATTGCAGAATTTTTTTCTATTTTTGACCAAAAACAGTGACCCCGGTCATGCCGGAATTAGACATTCTGGACAGGCCTAAAAAAAACATTTTAAAACCATTTTCACAAAAAAAGTCAGAGTTTTCTCATTTTTGTCACTAAAAACGGTGACCCGGTCATGCCGAACTAAGCGACATTCTGGACAGGCCTAAAAAAACATTTTAAAACCATTTTTCACCAAAAATAGCAGATTTTTTTTTCATTTTTGTGACACAAAAACAGTGACCCGGTCATGCCGAATAGCGACATTCTGGACAGGCCTAAAAAAACATTTTAAAACCATTTTCACAAAAAATTGCAGATTTCTATTTTTGTCACCAAAAAAGCGATGACTCGATCATGCCGGAACTAAGCGACATTTTGGACAGGCCTAAAAAAAGCATTTTAGAACCATTTTCACAAAAATAGCTCAGTTTTTTTTTCTTCATTTTTGACACAAAAACAGTGACCCGGTCATGCCGAACTATCGACATTCTGGACAGAGCCTAAAAAACATTTTAAAACCATTTTCACAAGTAAAATTGCGATTCTATTTTTGTGTCCCCAAAAGCGATGACTCGCGATCTTATGCGAACTAAGCGACATTCTGGACAGGCCTAAAAAAAAACGTTTTAAAACCATTTTCACAAAAATTGCTAGATTTTTTCTTCATTTTTGACACAAAAACAGTGACCCCGGTCATGCCCGGACTAATCGACATTCTGGACAGGCCTAAAAAAAATTAATTTAAACCATTTTCACAAAAATTTGGCAGAATTTTTTTTCATTTTTGTGACCAAAAACAGTGACCCGATCATGCCGGACTCAGCGACATTCTGGACAGGCCTAAAAACATTTTAAACCATTTCACAAAAAATTGCAGATATTTTTTCTTTTTCATTTTGTGGCACAAAAACAGTGACCCGGTCATGCCGGACTAGCGACATTCTGGACAGGCCTAAAAAAAAACATTTTTTAAAACCATTTTCACAAAAAATTGCAGATTTCTATTTTTGTCACCAAAAACGATGACTCCGATCATGCCGAACTAGCGACATTCTGGACAGGCCTAAAAAAACATTTTAGAACCATTTTTCACAAAAAAGCTGCAGATTTTTTTTTTTTTTCGTGACACAAAAACAGTGACCCGGTCATGCCAGAACTATCGACATTCTGGACGGGCCTAAAAAAACATTTTAAAACCATTTTTCCAAAAAATTGCAGATTTTCTATATTTTTGTCACAAAAGCGGTGACCCCGATCATGCCGAACTAGCGACATTCTGGACGGGCCTAAAAAAACATTTTAAAACCATTTCACAAAAAAGCAGTTGCACTTTTTTGTCACAAAAACAGTGACTCCGGTCATGCCGAACTAAGCGACATTCTGGACAGGCCTAAAAAAAACATTTTAAAACCATTTTCACAAAAAATTGCAGATATTTTTTTTCTATTTTTGTCACCAAAAACGGTGACCCGGTCATGCCGAACTAGCGACATTCTGGACAGGCCTAAAAAAACATTTTAAAACCATTCTCAAAAAATTGCAGATCTATTTTTGTCATTAACGTGACACTCGGTCATGCCCGAACTAGCGACATTTTGGACAGGCCCAAATAAAAAACATTTTAAACCATTTTTTCACAAAAATTGCAGATATTCTTTTCATTTTTGTCACCAAAAGCGGTGACCCGGTCATGCCGAACTAGCGACATTCTGGACAGGCCTAAAAAAACATTTTAAAACCATTTTTCACAAAAAAATTGCAGATATTTTTTTCATTTTGTGCACAAAAAAACGGTGACCCGGTCATGCCGGACTAAGACATTCTGGACAGGCCTAAAAAAAAAGCATTTAAAAACCATTTTCACAAAAAATTGCAGATTTCTTTCATTTTTGTCACAAAAACGGTGACCCGGTCATGCCGAACAAGCGACATTCTGGACAGGCCTAAAAAAAACATTTTAAAACCATTTTTCCACAAAAAATTGCAGATTTTTTCATTTTTGTCCCAAAAACAGCGATGACCCGGTCATGCCGAAACTAGCGACATTCTGGACAGGCCTAAAAAAACATTTTAGAACCATTTTCACAAAAAAGTGCAGATTTTTTTTTTCGTTTTGTGACACAAAAACAGTGACCCGGTCATGCCGAACTAGCGACATTCTGGACAGGCCTAAAAAAACATTTTAAAACCATTTTTACAAAAAAATTGCAGATTTCTATTTTTTTTGTCACCAAAAACGATGACTCGATCATGCCGAACTAAGCGACATTCTGGACAGGCCTAAAAAAACATTTTAAACCATTTTCACAAAAAATGTCAGATTTCTTTTCATTTTTGTCACAAAAACAGTGACCCGGTCATGCCGAACTATCGACATTCTGGACAGGCCTAAAAAAACATTTTAAAACCATTTTCACAAAAAATTGCAGATTTCTTTTTTTCGTTTTGTGACACAAAAACAGTGACCCGGTCATGCCGAACTAGCGACATTCTGGACAGGCCTAAAAAAAACATTTTTTAAAACCATTTTCCACAAAAAATTGCAGATTTCTTCATTTTGTCACAAAAACGATGACTCGATCATGCCGAGACTAGCGACATTCTGGACAGGCCTAAAAAAACATTTAAAACCCATTTTCACAAAAAGCAGATTTCGATTTTTGTCACAAAAAACAGTGACCCGGTCATGCCGAACTATCGACATTCTGGACAGGCCTAAAAAAACATTTTAAAACCATTTTTCACAAAAAATTGCAGATTTCTATTTTTTGTCACAAAAACGGATGACTCCGGTCATGCCGAACTAGCGACATTCTGGACAGGCCTAAAAAAAAATTTTAGAAACCATTTTTCACAAAAAATGTGCAGAATTTTTTTTTTTTTTTGTGACACAAAAACAGTGACCCGATCATGCCGAACTAGCGACATTCTGGACAGGCCTAAAAAATCAAAACCATTTTCACAAAAAAATTGCAGATTTTTTTTTCATTTTGACCCAAAAACAGTGACCCGGTCATGCGTGCCATCGACATTCTGGACAGGCCTAAAAAACATTTTAAAACCATTTTCACAAAAAATTGCAGATTTCTTCATTTTTGTCACAAAAAACGGTGACTCCGGTCATGCCGAACTGCGACATTCTGGACAGGCCTAAAAAACATTTTAAAACCATTTTCACAAAAAATTGCAGATTTCTATTTTTCCCCAAAAACGTCGATCATGCCGACTAGCGACATTCTGGACAGGCCTAAAAAAACATTTAAAAACCATTTTCACAAAAAATTGCAGATTTCTTTTTTTTTTGTCACCAAAAACGATGACTCCGATCATGCCGGACTAGCGACATTCTGGACAGGCCTAAAAAAACATTTTAAACCATTTTCACAAAAAATTGCAGATTTTTCATTTTTTTGACACAAAAACACGTGACCCGGTCATGCCGAACTAGCGACATTCTGGACAGGCCTAAAAAAACATTTTAAAACCATTTTCACAAAAAATTGCAGATTTCTATTTTGTCCCAAAAACGATGACTCCGGGTCATGCCGAACTAGCGACATTCTGGACAGGCCTAAAAAAAACATTTTAAAACCATTTTCACAAAAATTGCAGATTTTTTCTATTTTTGTCACAAAAACAGTGACCCGGTCATGCCGAACTAGCGACATTCTGGACAGGCCTAAAAAAAACATTTTAAAACCATTTTCACAAAAAAGCAGATTTTCTTATTTTTGCACAAAAACGGTGACCCGGTCATGCGAACTAGCGACATTCTGGACAGGCCTAAAAAAACATTTTAAAACCATTTTCACAAAAATTGCAGATTTCTTTTTTTGTCCCAAAAACAGTGACCCGGTCATGCCGAACTAGCGACATTCTGGACAGGCCTAAAAAAACATTTTAAAACCATTTTCACAAAAAATTGCAGATTTCTATTTTGTCCCTAAACGATGCCGATTCGACATTCTGGACAGGCCTAAAAAAAACATTTTAAAACCATTTTCACAAAAAATTGCAGATTTTTTTCATTTTCGTGACACAAAAACAGTGACCCGGTCATGCCGAACTAGCGACATTCTGGACAGGCCTAAAAAAACATTTTAAAACCATTTTCACAAAAAAATTGCAGATTTCTATTTTGTCCCAAAAAAGCGATGACTCGGATCATGCCGAATATCGACATTCTGGACAGGCCTAAAAAAAACATTTTAAAACCATTTTTCACAAAAAATTGCAGATTTTTTTTCATTTTTGACACAAAAACAGTGACCCGGTCATGCCGAACTATCGACATTCTGGACAGGCCCTAAAAAAACATTTGTAAACCATTTTTCACAAAAAATTGCAGATTTTTTCTTATTTTGGCTCAAAACATGCCCCTGCCGGATATCGACATTCTGGACAGGCCTAAAAAAAATTTAAAAACCATTTTCACAAAAAATTGCGTTTTTTGTCACCAAAACGAGTGACCCGATCATGCCGAACTAGCGACATTCTGGACAGGCCTAAAAAAACATTTTAGAACCATTTTCAAAAAAAAGAAATTTTTTCATTTTTGACACAAAAACAGTGACCCCGGTCATGCCGAACTATCGACATTCTGGACAGGCCTAAAAAACATTTTAAAACCATTTTCACAAAAAATTGCAGATTTCTATTTTTGTCCCAAAAACCGGTGACTCTCGATCATGCCGAGACAAGCGACATTCTGGACAGGCCTAAAAAAAAATTCACAAAAAAATTGCAGATTTCTATTTGTGTCACAAAAACAGTGACCCGGTCATGCCGAACTACGACATTCTGGACAGGCCTAAAAAACATTTAAACCACCATTTCACAAAAAAATTGCAGATTTCTTTTTGTCACTCGACATGCGGAAAAGCGACATTCTGGACAGGCCTAAAAAATAAAAACCATTTTCAAAAAAACTGCAGATTTTTTCTTTTTTTTTTGTGACACAAAAACAGTGACCCCGGTCATGCCGAACTAGCGACATTCTGGACAGGCCTAAAAAAACATTTTAAAACCATTTTCACAAAAAATTGCAGATTTCTATTTTTTGTCCCCAAAAACGATGACTCCGATCATGCCGAACAAGCGACATTCTGGACAGGCCTAAAAAAACATTTTTAAAACCATTTTCACAAAAAATTGCAGATTTTTTTTCTTTTTTGTGACAAAAAACAGTGACCCGGTCATGCCGAACTATCGACATTCTGGACAGGCCTAAAAAAACATTTTAAAACCATTTTCACAAAAAATTGCAGATTTCTATTTTTGTCACCAAAAACGATGACTCCGATCATGCCGGCCTAAGCGACATTCTGGACAGGCCTAAAAAAACATTTTAAAACCATTTTCACAAAAAAATTGCAGATTTTCATTTTTTTGCACAAAAACAGTGACCCGGTCATGCCGAACTAGCGACATTCTGGACAGGCCTAAAAAAACATTTTAAAACCATTTTCACAAAAAATTGCGGATTTTTTTTTCTATTTTGTCACAAAAACGGTGACCCGATCATGCCGAACTAGCGACATTCTGGACAGGCCTAAAAAAAACATTTTAAAACCATTTTCACAAAAAAACTGCAGATTTTTTCTTCATTTTTGACACAAAAACAGTGACCCGGTCATGGCGAACTAAGCGACATTTTGGACAGGCCTAAAAAAAACATTTTAGAACCATTTTCACAAAAAATTGCAGGAGATTTTTTTTTCATTTTTACACAAAAACAGTGACCCCGGTCATGCCGAACTATCGACATTCTGGACAGGCCTAAAAAAAACATTTTTAAAACCATTTTCACAAAAAATTGCAGATTTCTATTTTTTTTGCCCTAAAAACGAGGACCCTCCGGTCATGCCGAACACGCGACATTCTGGACAGGCCTAAAAAAAATTTTAAAACCATTTTCACAAAAAAATTGCAGATTTTTTTCATTTTCTTGTACACAAAAACAGTGACCCGGGTCAGGCGAACTAGCGACATTCTGGACAGGCCTAAAAAAAACATTTTAAAACCAATTTCCAAAAAAATTGCAGATTTCTTTTTTTGTCACAAAAACGTGGACTCCGTCATGCCGAACTAGCGACATTCTGGACAGGCCTAAAAAAACATTTTAAAACCATTTTCACAAAAATAGAATTTCTTTTTTATTTTTGACACAAAAACAGTGACCCCGGTCATGCCGAACTAGCGACATTCTGGACAGGCCTAAAAAAACATTTTAAAACCATTTTCACAAAAAATTGCAGATTTTTTTCTATTTTTGTCACAAAAAACGACCACTCCGATCATGCCGAACTAGCGACATTCTGGACAGGCCTAAAAAACATTTTAGAACCATTTTCACAAAAAAACTGCAGATTTTTTCTATTTTTGTACAAAAAACGTGACCCGGTCATGCCGAACCAACGACATTCTGGACAGGCCTAAAAAAACATTTAAAACCATTTTCACAAAAAATTGCAGATTTCTTTATTTTGTCACCAAAAAACGCGATGACCCCGATCATGCCGAACTAGCGACATTCTGGACAGGCCTAAAAAAACATTTTAAGAACCATTTTCACAAAAATTGCAGATTTTTCATTTTTTGTCACAAAAACAATGACCCGGTCATGCCGAACTAGCGACATTCTGGACAGGCCTAAAAAAACATTTTAAAACCATTTTCACAAAAAAATTGCAGATTTTTTTTTTCTCTGACACAAAAACAGGATTGACTCCGGTCATGCCGAACAATCGACATTCTGGACAGGCCTAAAAAAACATTTTAAAACCATTTTCACAAAAAATCAGTTTTTTATTTTTTTCTCGCAAAACGAGTGACCCGGTCATGCCGAACTAGCGACATTCTGGACAGGCCTAAAAAAACATTTTAAAACCATTTTCACAAAAAATTGCAGATTTTTTTTTTATTTTGTCCGCAAAAAACGGTGACCCGGTCATGCGCGAACTAGCGACATTCTGGACAGGCCTAAAAAAAAAATTTAAAACCATTTTCACAAAAACTGCAGATTTTTTTCATTTTTGACACAAAAACAGTGACCCGGTCATGCCGAACTATCGACATTCTGGACAGGCCTAAAAAAACATTTTAAAACCATTTTCAACAAAAATTGCAGATTTCTTCATTTTGTCCCCAAAAACGGTGACTCGATCATGCCCGAACAAGCGACATTCTGGACAGGCCTAAAAAAACATTTTAAAACCATTTTCACAAAAAGCGCAGATTTTTTTCATTTTTTTGACACAAAAACAGTGACCCCGGTCATGCCGAACTATCGACATTCTGGACAGGCCTAAAAAAACATTTTAAGAACCATTTTTCACAAAAAATGCAGATTTTTTTTTTGTCCAAAAAAGCGACCACTCGGTCATGCGGAACGCGACGACATTCTGGACAGGCCTAAAAAAACATTTTAAAACCATTTTCACAAAAAAATTGCAGATTTCTATTTTTGTCACCAAAAACGATGACCCGATCATGCCGAACTAGCGACATTCTGGACAGGCCTAAAAAAACATTTTTGAAAACCATTTTCACAAAAAAATTGCAGATTTTCTTTCATTTTTCGTGCCAAAAACGTGACCCCGGTCATGCCGAACTAAGCGACATTCTGGACAGGCCTAAAAAACATTTAAAAACCATTTTTCAAAAAAATTGCAGATTTCTTTTTCATTTTTGTCACACAAAAACGATGACCCGGACATGCGAACTAGCGACATTCTGGACAGGCCTAAAAAAACATTTTAAAACCATTTTCACAAAAATTGCTCAGATTTTTTTATTTTTCGTACACAAAAACAGTGACCCCGGTCATGCCGAACTAGCGACATTCTGGACAGGCCTAAAAAAACATTTTAAAACCATTTTCACAAAAAATTGCAGATTTCTTTTGTTTTGTCCCCAAAAACGATGACTCCGATCATGGCGAACTAGCGACATTCTGGACAGGCCAAAAAAACATTTTAGAACCATTTTCACAAAAAGTTCAATTTTTCTTCATTTTTGACACAAAAACAGTGACCCCGGTCATGCCGAACTATCGACATTCTGGACAGGCCTAAAAAAACATTTTAAAACCATTTTCACAAAAATTGCAGATTTCTATTTTTGTCCCAAAAAGCGATGACTCTCGATCATGCCGAAAAAGCGACATTCTGGACAGGCCTAAAAAACATTTTTAAAACCATTTTCACAAAAAAGCTGCAGAATTTTTTTTTCATTTTTGTCACAAAAACAGTGACCCCGGTCATGCCGAACTATCGACATTCTGGACAGGCCTAAAAAAACATTTTAAAACCATTTTCCCACAAAAATTGCAGATTTCTTTGTTTTTGTCACAAAAAACGGTGACCGATGCGAATCGCGACATTCTGGACGGGCCTAAAAAAACATTTTAAAACCATTTTCGCAAAAAAATTGCAGATTTTTTCATTTTTGTGACCAAAAACAGTGACCCGGTCATGCCGAACTAGCGACATTCTGGACAGGCCTAAAAAAACATTTTTAAAACCATTTTCAAAAAAAAATTGCAGATTTTTTTTCATTTTGTCACAAAAGAAAACTCCGGTCATGCCGAACTAGCGACATTCTGGACAGGCCACTAAAAAAACATTTTAAAACCATTTTCACAAAAAAATTGCAGAATTTTTTTCTTTTTTTGTCACCAAAACACGAGTGACCCGGTCATGCGAACTCGACATTCTGGACAGGCCTAAAAAAACATTTTAAAACCATTTTCACAAAAAAATTGCAGATTTCTATTTTTGTCCCCAAACGCGATGACTCGATCATGCGGACACGACATTCTGGACAGGCCTAAAAAAAATTAAAACCATTCAACAAAAATTGGAATTTTTTTCTTTTTTTGACACCAAAAACAGTGACCCGGTCATGCCGGACTATCGACATTCTGGACAGGGCCTAAAAAACATTTTTAAAACCATTTTCACAAAAAATTGCAGATTTCTATTTTTTGTCACCAAAAAGCGATGACTCCGGTCATGCCGAACAAAGCGACATTCTGGACAGGCCTAAAAAAACATTTTAAACCATTTTCACAAAAAAATTGCAGATTTTTTTCATTTTCGTGACACAAAAACAGTGACCCGGTCATGCCGAACTATGGACATTCTGGACAGGCCTAAAAAAACATTTTAAAACCATTTTCCACAAAAATTGCAGATTTCTATTTTTTGTCCCCAAAAACGATGACTCGATCATGCCGAACTAGCGACATTCTGGACAGGCCTAAAAAAAACATTTTAAAACCATTTTGCAAAAAAATTGCAGATTTTTTTTTCATTTTTGTGACACAAAAACAGTGACCCGGTCATGCCGAACTATCGACATTCTGGACAGGCCTAAAAAAACATTTTAAAACCATTTTCACAAAAAATTGCAGATTTCTATTTTTGTCACCAAAAAGCGATGACTCTCGATCATGCGAACTAAGCGACATTCTGGACAGGCCTAAAAAAAACATGAATTTCACAAAAAAATTGCAGATTTCTCATTTTTGTCACAAAAACGGTGACCCGGTCATGCCGAACTATGACATTCTGGACAGGCCTAAAAAAAACATTTTAAAACCATTTTCACAAAAAATTGCAGATTTCTATTTTGTCCCCAAAACGATGACTCGGATCATGCCGAAAGCGACATTCTGGACAGGCCTAAAAAAAACATTTAGAACCATTTTTCAAAAAAAATTGTCAGATTTTTTTTCATTTTGCTGACACAAAAACAGTGACCCCGGTCATGCCGAACTATCGACATTCTGGACAGGCCTAAAAAAAATTTTAAAACCATTTTCACAAAAAATTGCAGATTTTTCTATTTTGTCCAAACGACAGTGACCCCGGTCATGCCGAACAAGCGACATTCTGGACAGGCCTAAAAAAATTTAGAACCATTTTCACAAAAAATTGCAGATTTCTTATTTTTGTCACCAAAAAACAGTGACCCGGTCATGCCGGACTAGCGCCATTCTGTGACAGGCCTAAAAAAACATTTTTAAAACCATTTTCACAAAAATTGCAGATTTCTATTTTTGTCCCAAAAAAGCGATGACCCCGGTCATGCCGAAATAGCGACATTCTGGACAGGCCTAAAAAAACATTTTAGAACCATTTTCACAAAAAAATTGCAGATTTTTTTCATTTTTGACACAAAAACAGTGACCCGTCATGCGAATATCGACATTCTGGACAGGCCTAAAAAAACATTTTAAAACCATTTTCACAAAAAATTGCAGATTTTTCATTTTTTTGTCACCAAAAACGATGACCCGATCATGCCGAATAGCGAATTCGGACCTAAAAACATTTTAAAACCATTTTCACAAAAAAATTGCAGATTTTTTTCTTTTTGTGTCACAAAAACAGTGACCCGGTCATGCCGAACTATCGACATTCTGGACAGGCCTAAAAAACATTTTAAAACCATTTTCACAAAAAATTGCAGATTTTTCATATTTTGTCCCAAAAACGATGACTCCGGTCATGCCGAACAGCGACATTCTGGACAGGCCTAAAAAAAAAGCATTTTAAAACCATTTTCAAAAAAATTGCAATATTTTTCTTCATTTGTGACAAAAAACAGTGACCCCGGTCATGGCGAACTTAGCGACATTCTGGACAGGCCTAAAAAAACATTTTTAAAACCATTTTCACAAAAAAATTGCAGATTTTCTATTTTGTCACTAAAAACAGTGACCCCGGTCATGCCGGCAACTAGCGACATTCTGGACAGGCCTAAAAAAACATTTTAAACCATTTTCACAAAAAATTGCAGATTTCTATTTTTTGTCACAAAAACGGTGACTCCGGTCATGCCGAACTAGCGACATTCTGGACAGGCCTAAAAAACATTTTAAAACCATTTTTCAAAAAAATTGCAGAATTTTTTTTTCATTTTCGTGACACCAAAAACAGTGACCCGGTCATGCCGAACTATCGACATTCTGGACAGGCCTAAAAAAAACATTTTAAAACCATTTTCACAAAAATTGCAGATTTCTATTTTTGTCCCAAAAAGCGATGACCCGATCATGCCCGAACTAGCGACATTCTGGACAGGCCTAAAAAAAAAACATTTTAAAACCATTTTCACAAAAAAATTGCAGATTTTTTTTTCATTTTCGTGACAAAAAACAGTGACCCGGTCATGCGAATATCGACATTCTGGACGGGCCTAAAAAACATTTTAAAACCATTTTCAAAAAAATTGCAGATTTTCTATTTTGTCACAAAAACCGGTGACCCCGGTCATGCGAACTGCGACATTCTGGACAGGCCTTAAAAAAATTTTTTTAAAACCATTTTTCACAAAAAATTGCAGATTTCTTATTTTTGTCACCAAAAACGAAGACCCGATCATGCCGAACTAAAGCGACATTCTGGACAGGCCTAAAAAAACATTTTAGAACCATTTTCCAAAAAAATTGCAGATTTTTTTTCATTTTTGACACAAAAACAGTGACCCGGTCATGCCGAACTATCGACATTCTGGACAGGCCTAAAAAAACATTTTAAAACCATTTTCAAAAAATTGCAGATTTTTCTATTTTGTCCCTAAAAACGGTGACCCGGTCATGCCGAACTACGACATTCTGGACAGGCCTAAAAAAACATTTTAAAACCATTTTCACAAAAAATTGCTGGCATTTTTTTCATTTTGTACACAAAAACGGTGACCCGGTCATGCCGAACTAGCGACATTCTGGACAGGCCTAAAAAACATTTTAAACCATTTTCACAAAAAATTGCAGATTTTTTTTTCATTTTTTTGTCACAAAACAGTGACCCCGTCATGCCGAACTAGCGACATTCTGGACAGGCCTAAAAAAACATTTTAAAACCATTTTCACAAAAAATTGCGCGATTTTCTTCATTTTTGTCACAAAAACAGTGACCCGGTCATGCCGAACTAGCGCACATTCTGAACAGGCCTAAAAAAACATTTTAAAACCATTTTCACAAAAATTGCAGATTTCTTTTTTGTGACACAAAAACGGTGACCCGGTCATGCCGAACTAAGCGACATTCTGGACAGGCCTAAAAAACATTTAAAACCATTTTCACAAAAAATTGCAGATTTTCTTCATTTGGTGACACAAAACCGACGCCGGTCATGCCGGACTAGCGAATTCTGGACAGGCCTAAAAAAACATTTTAAAACCATTTTCAAAAAAATTGCAGATTTCTATTTTTTGTCACAAAAACACGTGACCCGGATCATGCCGAACTAGCGACATTCTGGACAGGCCTAAAAAAACATTTTTAGAACCATTTTCACAAAAAAATTGCAGTTTTCTATTTTGTGCACAAAAACAAGGTGACTCCGGTCATGCCCGGAATAACGACATTCTGGACAGGCCTAAAAAAACATTTTAAAACCAATTTTTCACAAAAAATTGCCAAGATTTCTTTTCTTTTTGTCACAAAAACAGCGATGACCCGATCATGCCGAACTAGCGACATTCTGGACAGGCCTAAAAAAACATTTTAAAACCATTTTCACAAAAATAGCTGCAGATTTTTTTTCATTTTTGACACAAAAACAGTGACCCGGTCAGGCGACTATCGACATTCTGGACAGGCCTAAAAAAACATTTTAAAACCATTTTCACAAAAAATTGCAGATTATTTAAAAAAGGCAGATTTCTCATTTTGTCACAAAAACAGTGACCCGGTCATGCCGAACTAGCGACATTCTGGACGGGCCTAAAAAAACATTTTAAAACCATTTTCACAAAAAATTGCAGATTTCTATTTTTGTCCCAAAAGCGATGACTCCGATCATGCCGAACTAGCGACATTTTGGACAGGCCTAAAAAAACATTTAAGAACCATTTTCACAAAAAAGCTGCAGATTTTTTTTTCTTCATTTTGGACACTAAAAACAGTGACCCCGGTCATGCCGAACTATCGACATTCTGGACAGGCCTAAAAAAAACATTTTAAAACCATTTTCACAAAAAATTTGCAGAATATTTTCCATTTTTGACACAAAACGGTTGATCGTGCGAACTAGCGACGTTCTGGACAGGCCTTAAAAAAAACCATTTTATAACAAAGCATTTTCTTAAAAAGATAATTCAGTTTTCTCTTCTTTTCGTCACAAAAACAGTGACCCGATCATGCCGAACTATCGACATTCTGGACAGGCCTAAAAAATTTTAAAACCATTTTCACAAAAAATTGCAGATTTCTATTTTGTCACCCAAAAACGATGACTCGATCATCCGGACTAAGCGACATTCTGGACAGGCCTAAAAAAACATTTTAAACCCAATTTTTCACAAAAAAGCTGCAGATTTTCTTTTTTGTACACCAAAAACAGTGACCCGGTCATGCCGAACTAGCGACATTCTGGACAGGCCTAAAAAAACATTTTAGAACCATTTTCACAAAAAAATTGCAGAATTTTTTTTTCATTTTCGTGCCCCAAAAACAGTGACCCCGGTCATGCCCCGGAACTATCGACATTCTGGACAGGCCTAAAAAAACATTTTAAAACCATTTTCACAAAAATTGCAGATTTCTTTTTTTTGTCACAAAAAGCGTGACTCGGTCATGCCGAAAGCGACATTCTGGACAGGCCTAAAAAAAACATTTTAAAACCATTTTCACAAAAAATTGCAGTTTTTTTCTATTTTTTTGTCACAAAAACAATGACCCGGTCATGCCGAACTAGCGACATTCTGGACAGGCCTAAAAAACATTTTAAAACCATTTTCACAAAAAATTGCAGATTTCTATTTTGTCCCAAAAAGCGTGACTCCGATCATGCCGAAAAGCGACATTCTGGACAGGCCTAAAAAAACATTTTGTAAAACCATTTTCACAAAAAATTGCAGAATTTTTTCATTTTGTGACACTAAAAACAGTGACCCGGTCATGCCGAACTAAGCGACATTCTGGACAGGCCTAAAAAAACATTTTAAACCATTTTCACAAAAAATTGCAGATTTCTTTTTTTTGTCACCAAAAAGCGATGACCCCGGTCATGCCCGAACTAGCGACATTCTGGACAGGCCTAAAAAAAAAACATTTTAAAACCATTTTTCACAAAAAATTGCAGAATTTTTTTTTTTCTTAAGTGACCAAAAAACAGTGACCCGGTCATGCCGGAACTAGCGACATTCTGGACAGGCCTAAAAAAACATTTTAAAACCATTTTCACAAAAAATTGCAAGATTTTTTTTTTCATTTCGTCGAACACAAAAACAGTGACCCGGTCATGCCGAACTAGCGACATTCTGGACAGGCCTAAAAAAAACATTTTAAAACCATTTTCACAAAAATTGTCCAGATTTCTATTTTGTGCAAAAAATTTTCGATAAGTGTACGATCATGCGGAACTAGCGACATTCTGGACAGGCCTAAAAAAACATTTTTAAAACCATTTTCACAAAAAATTGCAGTATTTTTTCTTCATTTTTTTGACACAAAAACAGTGACCCGGTCATGCGAACTAGCGACATTCTGGACAGGCCTAAAAAAACATTTTAAAACCATTTTTCACAAAAATTGCAGATTTCTATTTTTGTCACCAAAAACGATGACTCCGGTCATGCCGAACTAAGCGACATTCTGGACAGGCCTAAAAAAAACATTTTAAACCATTTTCACAAAAAATTGCCAGATTTTCTATTTTTTGTCACCAAAAACGATGACTCCGGTCATGCCGAACTAAGCGACATTCTGGACAGGCCTAAAAAAACATTTTAAAACCATTTTCACAAAAAATTGCAGATTTTTTTCATTTTTTGACCAAAAAACAGTGACCCCGGTCATGCCGAACTATCGACATTCTGGACAGGCCTAAAAAAAACATTTTAAAACCATTTTTCACCACAAAAAATTGCAGATTTCTATTTTGTCCAAAAGCGATGACCCCGGTCATGCCGAACTAGCGACATTCTGGACAGGCCTAAAAAAACATTTTAAAACCATTTTCACAAAAATTGCAGATTTTTTTCTATTTTTGTCACAAAAACACGTGACCCGGTCATGCGAATAACGACATTCTGGACAGGCCTAAAAAAACATTTTTAAAACCATTTTCACAAAAAATTGCAGACTATTTCTTTTTTGTGCCAAAAAAGCGTTGCTCGATCATGCGAACTAGCGACATTCTGGACAGGCCTAAAAAACATTTTAAAACCATTTTCACAAAAAATTTGCAGATTTCTATTTTCGTCACCAAAAAAGCGATGACCCGGTCATGCCGAACTAAGCGACATTCTGGACAGGCCTAAAAAAACAATTTAAAACCATTTTCACAAAAAACTCCCAGATTTCTTTTTTTTGTCACCCAAAACCGATCTCGACCGGTCATGCGGATCGCGACATTCTGGCAGGCCTAAAAAAACATTTTAAACCATTTTTCACAAAAAATTGCAGATTTTTTTTCTCTTTTTCGTGACACAAAAACAGTGACCCCGGTCATGCCGAACTAGCGACATTCTGGACAGGCCTAAAAAAACATTTTAAAACCATTTCCACAAAAAATTGCAGATTTCTATTTTGTCCAAAACAGCGATCTCCGGTCATGCGGACTAGCGACATTCTGGACAGGCCCTAAAAAAAACATTTTAGAACCATTTTCACAAAAAATTGCAGATTTTTTCTATTTTTGTCAAAAAACAGCGGACCCGGTATGCCGAACTAGCGACATTCTGGACAGGCCTTAAAAAACATTTTTAAACCATTTTCACAAAAAGTTGCAGATTTCTATTTTGTCACCAAAACGCGATGACCCGGTCATGCCGAACTAGCGACATTCTGGACAGGCCTAAAAAAAACATTTTAGAACCATTTTCACAAAAAAATGCAAGTATTTTTTTCATTTTTGTGACACAAAAACAGTGACCCGGTCATGCGGACTATCGACATTCTGGACAGGCCTAAAAAACATTTTTAAAACCATTTTCACAAAAAATTGCAGATTTCTATTTTTTGTCCCCAAAAGCGATGACTCCGATCATGCCCGAACAAGCGACATTCTGGACAGGCCTAAAAAAACATTTTAAAACCATTTTCACAAAAAAAATTGCAGATTTTTTTTCTTTTTTTGACACAAAAAACAGTGACCCGGTCATGCCGAACTATGACATTCTGGACAGGCCTAAAAAAACATTTTAAAACCATTTTTACAAAAAAAATTGCAGATTTTTTTCTATTTTTGTCCAAAAAACGTGACCTCGATCATGCCGGACTAGCGACATTCTGGACAGGCCTAAAAAACATTTTAAAACCATTTCACAAAAAATTGCAGATTTTTTTGTCACCCAAAAGCGGTGACTCCGGTCATGCCGAACTAGACATTCTGGACAGGCCTAAAAAAAAACATTTTAAAACCATTTTCACAAAAGCAATTTTTTTCTTTTTTGTGCCAAAAACAGGCTGACCCGGTCATGCCGAACTAGCGACATTCTGGACAGGCCTAAAAAAAACATTTTAAAACCATTTTCACAAAAAATTGCCAGATTTCTTTTCATTTGTGAGCCAAAAACAGTGACCCGGTCATGCCGAACTAAGCGACATTCGTGACAGGCCTAAAAAAAACATTTTAAAACCATTTTACACAAAAATTGCAGATTTCTATTTTTGTCCCTAAAAACGATGACCCCGATCATGACCCGAACTAAGCGACATTCTGGACAGGCCTAAAAAAACATTTTAAACCATTTTCACAAAAAAGTTGGCAGATTTTTTTTTTCATTTTTTGACACAAAAACAGTGACCCGGTCATGCCCGAACTATCGACATTCTGGACAGGCCTAAAAAAACATTTTAAAACCATTTTCACAAAAAATTGCAGATTTCTATTTTTGTCACCTAAAAGCGATGACTCCGATCATGCGAAAAGCGACATTCTGGACAGGCCTAAAAAAAACATTTAGAACCATTTTCACAAAAAATTGCGATTTTTTTTCTTCATTTTGTGACACAAAAACAGTGACCCGGTCATGCCGAACTAGCGACATTCGGGACAGGCCCAAAAAAAACATTTTAAAACCATTTTTCACAAAAAATTGCAGATTTTTTTCTTTTTTGTCACAAAAACAGCGATGACCCGGTCATGCCGAACTAGCGACATTCTGGACGAGGCCTTAAAAAACATTTTAAAACCATTTTCACAAAAATTGCTGATTTTTTCTTCATTTTATGTCACAAAAACAGTGACCCCGTCGGCGAACTAGCGACATTCTGGACCAGGCCTAAAAAACATTTTAAAACCATTTTCACAAAAAATTGCAGATTTCTATTTTGTGTCCCACAAAAGCGATGACTCGATCAAAAATGCCGAAAGCGACATTCTGGACAGGCCTAAAAAAAACATTTTAGAACCATTTTCACAAAAAAGCTGCAGATTTTTTTTTTTCATTTGTTGGACACAAAAACAGTGACCCGGTCATGCCGAACTATGCGACATTCTGGACAGGCCTAAAAAAACATTTTAAAACCATTTTCACAAAAAATTGCAGATTTTTTTTCTTTTTTGTCCCTACAAAAGATGACTCGATCATGCCCGAGACTAGCGACATTCTGGACAGGCCTAAAAAAACATTTTAAAACCATTTTCACAAAAACTTGCAGATTTCTTTTTTCCATTTTTGGGACCCAAAAACAGTGACCCCGGTCATGCCGAACTAGCGACATTCTGGACAGGCCCTAAAAAAACATTTTAAAACCATTTTCACAAAAATTGCAGATTTTCTATTTTTTGTCACAAAAACGGTGACTCGATCATGCTCCGAACTAAGCGCACATTCTGGACAGGCCTAAAAAAAACATTTTAAAACCATTTTCACAAAAAATGGTGCAGATTTCTTTTCTTTGTGACACAAAACAGTGACCCGGTCGATGCGGAACTATCGACATTCTGGACAGGCCTAAAAAAACAAAATTTTAAAACCATTTTCACAAAAATTGCAGATATTTTTTTCTATTTTGTGACACCGGATGACTCGGTCATGCGAACAAGCGACATTCTGGACGAGGCCTAAAAAAAATTTTAAAACCATTTTCTCCAAAAAAATTGCAGATTTCTTTTCATTTTGTCACAAAAACAGATGACCTCGGTCATGCCGAACTATCGACATTCTGGACAGATGGGGGCTTAAAAAACCTTTTTAAAACCATTTTCACAAAAAATTGCAGATTTTTTTTCTTCAATGGGTAATCAGCGCGCGGTGAACTTCTGGAACGCCTAAAAGCCAAAAATTTTGCATCCAAAAACCATCGATAAATTGTTCTTTTTCATCCGTGACACAAAAAACAGTGACCCGGTCATGCCCGAACTATCGACATTCTGGACGGGCCTAAAAAAAAATTTTAAACCATTTCACAAAAATAAGTATTGCAAAAAGTGCGAAAGTTTCTATTTTTGTCCCCAAAAACGATGACTCCGGATCATGCCGAACTAGCGACATTCTGGACAGGCCTAAAAAACATTTTAAAACCATTTTCAAAAAAAACTGCAGATTTCTTTTTCTTTGTCACCAAAACGACGACCCGTCGTGCCGAACTAGCGACATTCTGGACAGGCCTAAAAAAACATTTTAAACCATTTTCACAAAAAAATTGCAGATTTTTTCTTATTTTTGTCACAAAAACAGTGACCCGGTCATGCGCGAACTACGACATTCTGGACAGGCCTAAAAAAAACTTTAAAACCATTTTCACAAAAAATTGCAGATTTCTATTTTGTCCCCAAAAACGATGACTCCGATCATGCCGAATAAGCGACATTTTGGACAGGCCTAAAAAAAACATTTTAGAACCATTTTCACAAAAAAGCTTGCAGATTTTCTTCATTTTGTGACACAAAAACAGTGACCCCGGTCATGCGAAAACTATCGACATTCTGGACAGGCCTAAAAAAAACATTTTTAAAACCATTTTCACAAAAAATTGCAGATTTCTATTTTGTCCCTAAAAGCGATGACTCGATCATGCGAATAAGCGACATTCTGGACAGGCCTAAAAAAACATTTTAGAACCATTTTCACAAAAAATTGCAGATGTTTTTTTTCATTTTGCACAAAAACAGTGACCCGGGTCATGCCGAACTATCGACATTCTGGACTAGGCCTAAAAAAAACATTTTAAAACCATTTTTCAAAAAAATTGCAGATTTCTTTCATTTTGTCCCAAAAGCGGACCCGATCATGCCGAACTAGCGACATTCTGGACAGGCCTAAAAAAACATTTTAGAACCATTTTCACAAAAAATTGCAGATTTCTTTTTCTTGACACAAAAACAGTGCCCGGTCATGCCGAACTAAGCGACATTCTGGACAGGCCTAAAAAACATTTTAAAACCATTTTCACAAAAAATTGCAGATTTCTTTTTTGTCACAAAAACGATGACCCGGTCATGCGGACTAAGCGACATTTTGGACAGGCCTAAAAAAACATTTTAAAACCATTTTCACAAAAATTGCAGATTTCTTTCTTTTTGTCACAAAAAGTGCCCGGAACAGCGACATTCTGGACAGGCCTAAAAAAAACATTTTAAAACCATTTTCACAAAAATTGCAGATTTCTATTTTGTGTCCCAAAAACGGTGACCCGGTCATGCCCGAACAATCGACATTCTGGACAGGCCTAAAAAACATTTTAAAACCATTTTCACAAAAATTGCAGATTTCTTTTTTTGTCACCAAAAACGGTGACCCGGTCATGCCGAACTAAGCGACATTCTGGACAGGCCTAAAAAACATTTTAAAACCATTTTTCACAAAAAATTGCTCAGATTTCTATTTTTGACACAAAAAAAAGGTCATGCCGAACTAGCGACATTCTGGACAGGCCTAAAAAAACATTTTAAAACCATTTTCACAAAAAATTGCAGATTTTTCTATTTGTGACACAAAAAAAGGTGACCCCGGTCGTGCCGAACTAGCGACATTCTGGACAGGCCTAAAAAAACATTTTAAAACCATTTTCACAAAAAATTGCAGATTTTTTTCATTTTGTCACAAAAACAGTGGCCCCGGTCATGCCGACATCGACATTCTGGACAGGCCTAAAAAAACATTTTTAAAACCATTTTCACAAAAATGCAGATTTTTTTCTTTTCTTGTCCCCCAAAAACAGTGACCCGGTCATGCCGAAAGCGGACATTCTGGACAGGCCTAAAAAAACATTTTAAAACCATTTTCACAAAAAATTGCAGATATTTTTTCCATTTTGTGACACAAAAACAGTGACCCGGTCATGCCGAACTAGCGACATTCTGGACAGGCCTAAAAAAACATTTTAAAACCATTTTCACAAAAAATTGCAGATTTCTATTTTTGTCACCAAAAAAGCGATGACTCGATCATGCCGAACAAAGCGACATTCTGGACAGGCGCTAAAAAAACATTTTAGAACCATTTTCACAAAAAAATGGTCAGATATTTTTTTTATTTTCGACACAAAAACAGTGACCCCGGTCATGCGCGAACTATCGACATTCTGGACAGGCCTAAAAAAACATTTTAAAACCATTTTCACAAAAATTTCGCAGTTTTCTATTTTTGTCACAAAAACGAGACTCCGATCATGCCGAAACTAGCGACATTCTGGACAGGCCTAAAAAAAATTTTAAACCATTTTCACAAAAAATTGCGATTTTTCTTTTTTGTGTCACAAAAACAATGACCCCGGTCATGCCGAACTAGCGACATTCTGGACAGGCCTAAAAAAAACATTTTAAAACCATTTTCACAAAAAAATTGCAGATTTCTTTATTTTTTCCCTGAAAAAGCGAGTGACCCGGTCATGCCGAACTAGCGACATTCTGGACGGGCCTAAAAAAAAATTTTAAGAACCATTTTCACATAAAAATTGCAGATTTCTATTTTTTGTGACACAAAAAAACAGTGCCGGTTGCCGAACTAAGCGAATTCTGGACAGGCCTAAAAAACATTTTAAAACCATTTTCACAAAAAATTGCAGATTTCTTTTTCATTTCTGACAAAAAACAGTGACCCTCGGTCATGCCGAACTGCGACATTCTGGACAGGCCTAAAAAAAAACATTTTAGAACCATTTTTCACAAAAAATTGCAAGTTTTTTTTTTCCATTTTCGTGACACAAAAACAGTGACCCGGTCATGCCGAACTGCGACATTCTGGACAGGCCTAAAAAAACATTTTAAAACCATTTTTCACAAAAAATTGCAGATTTCTATTTTTGTCACCAAAAAAGCGGTGACTCCGGTCATGCGAACTAGCGACATTCTGGACAGGCCTAAAAAAAATTTTAAACCATTTTAAAAACACAGATTTTTTTTTTCATTTTTGTGACACAAAAAAGCAGTGACTCGGTCATGCCGAACTAGCGACATTCTGGACAGGCCTAAAAAAACATTTTAAAACCATTTTCACAATGAGCTAAAATTTTTTTTTCATTTTTTTGACACAAAACAGTGACCCCGGTCATGCCGAACTATCGACATTCTGGACAGGCCTAAAAAAACATTTTAAAACCATTTTCACAAAAAATTGCAGATTTCTATTTTGTCCCAAAAAGCGATGACTCGATCATGCCCGAAACAAAGCGACATTCTGGACAGGCCTAAAAAAAACATTTTAGAACCATTTTCACAAAAATTGCTCAGATTTTTTTTCATTTTTGACACAAAAACAGTGACCCGGTCATGCCGAACTATCGACATTCTGGACAGGCCTAAAAAAACATTTTAAAACCATTTTCACAAAAAATTGCAGATTTCTATTTTGTCACCCAAAAGCGATGACTCGATCATGCCGAAACAAGCGACATTCTGGACAGGCCTAAAAAACATTTTAAACCATTTTTCACAAAAACTTGCAGATTTCTATTTTCTTCGTTTTGTCACCAAAAACGGTGACTCCGGTCATGCCGAACTAACGACATTCTGGACAGGGCCTAAAAAAACATTTAAAACCATTTTTCACAAAAAAGTTGCAGATTTTTTTTTTCATTTTTTTGCACAAAAACGGTGACCCGGTCATGCCGGACTAGCGACATTCTGGACAGGCCTAAAAAAACATTTTTAAAACCATTTTTCACAAAAAATTGCAGAATTTTTTTCATTTTTGACACAAAAACAGTGACCCGGTCATGCCGAACTAACGACATTCTGGACAGGCCTAAAAAAACATTTTAAAACCATTTTCACAAAAAATTGCAGATTTTCTATTTTATCCCAAAACAAGTGGTGACCCGGTCATGCCGAACTAGCGACATTCTGGACAGGCCTAAAAAAACATTTTAAAACCATTTTCACAAAAAAATTGCAGATTTTTTTTCTTTTTTACACAAAAACAGTGACCCGGTCATGCCGAACTAGCGACATTCTGGACAGGCCTAAAAAACATTTTAAAACCATTTTCACAAAAAATTGCAGATTTCTTTTTTCATTCCTTTAAAACGGTGACCCGGTCATGCCGAACTAGCGACATTCTGGACAGGCCTAAAAAACATATAGAACCATTTTCACAAAAAAATTGCAGATATTTCTTCATTTTTGACACAAAAACAGTGACCCGGTCATGCGAACTATCGACATTCTGGACAGGCCTAAAAAACATTTTTTAAAACCATTTTCACAAAAAAATTGCAGATTTCTATTTTTTTGTCACCTAAAAACGATGACTCGATCATGCCGAATAAGCGACATTCTGGACAGGCCTAAAAAAAACATTTTAAAACCATTTTCACAAAAAATTGCAGATTTTTTTTTCTTTTTTTATGTGACACAAAAACAGTGACCCGGTCATGCCGAACTAATCGACATTCTGGACAGGCCTAAAAAAACATTTTTAAAACCATTTTCACAAAAAATTGCAGATTTCTATTTTGTCCCTAAAACGATGACTCGATACATGCCGAAAGCGACATTCTGGACAGGCCTAAAAAAAACATTTTAAACCATTTTCCAAAAATTGCAGATTTTTTTCATTTTCGTGACACAAAAACAGTGACCCGGTCAGCCGAATAGCGACATTCTGGACAGGCCTAAAAAAAACATTTTAAAACCATTTTCACAAAAAGCTTGCAGATTTTTCTATTTTGTCCCTTTTCGACAAAAGCAGATGACCCGATCATGCCGAACTAGCGACATTCTGGACAGGCCTAAAAAAACATTTTAGAACCATTTTCACAAAAATTGTACAGATTTTTTTCATTTTTGACACCAAAAACAGTGACCCGGTCATGCCGGACTATCGACATTCTGGACAGGCCTAAAAAAACATTTTAAAACCATTTTCACCAAAAATTGCAGATTTCTATTTTGTCATTAAAAACAGTGACCCGGTCATGCCGAATAGCGACATTCTGGACAGGCCTAAAAAACATTTTAAAACCATTTTCACAAAAATTGCAGATTTCTATTTTTGTCACCAAAAACGATGACTCGATCATGCCGAACTAAGCGACATTCTGGACAGGCCTAAAAAAAACATTTTAAAACCATTTTCACAAAAATTTCAGATTTTTTTTTTCATTTTTGTGACACAAAAACAGTGACCCCGGTCATGCCGGACTATCGACATTCTGGACGGGGCCTAAAAAACATTTTTTAAAACCATTTTCACAAAAAATTGCAGATTTCTATTTTGTCCCCTAAAAGCGATGACTCCGATCATGCAAAATTTGCGTAAGCGACATTCTGGACAGGCCTAAAAAAAAAAACATTTTAGAACCATTTTCACAAAAATAGCAGAATTTTTCATTTTTTTTGACACAAAAAACAGTGACCCGGTCATGCCGAACTATCGACATTCTGGACAGGCCTAAAAAAAACATTTTTAAAACCATTTTCACAAAAAATTGCAGATTTCTTATTTTTGTCCAAAAACTAAGTGCCTCGATCATGCGAAAAAGCGACATTCTGGACAGGCCTAAAAAACATTTTAAAACCATTTCTCAAAAAAATTGCTGATTTTTTTCATTTTGTGACACCAAAAACAGTGACCCGGTCATGCCCGAACTAGCGACATTCTGGACAGGCCTAAAAAAACATTTTAAAACCATTTTCACAAAAATTGCAGATTTCTATTTTTGTCACCAAAAAGCGATGACTCCGATCATGGCGAACAAAGCGACATTTTGGACAGGCCTAAAAAACATTTTAGAACCATTTTCACAAAAAAGCTCAGATTTCTTTTCTTCTTTTTGACACAAAAACAGTGACCCGGTCATGCCGAACTAGCGACATTCTGGACAGGCCTAAAAAAACATTTTAAAACCATTTTCACAAAAAATTGCTAGATTTCTATTTTTGTCACCCAAAAACGATGACTCCGGTCATGCCGGAACTAGCGACATTCTGGACGGGCCTAAAAAAAACATTTTAAAACCATTTTCAAAAAAATTGCAGATTTCTATTTTTGTCACAAAAGCGATGACCCGGTCATGCCGAACTAGCGACATTCTGGACAGGCCTAAAAAAACATTTTTTAGAACCATTTTCTCACAAAAAATTGCAGATTTTTTTCATTTTCGTGATTTGTCACAAAAACAGTGACCCGGTCATGCCGACTATCGACATTCTGGACAGGCCTAAAAAAACATTTTAAACCCATTTTCACAAAAAATTGCAGATTTCTTTTTTGTCCCAAAACAGCGATCGGTCATCGCGAAGCGACATTCTGGACAGGCCTAAAAAACATTTTAGAACCATTTTCACAAAAAATTGCAGAATTTTCTTCTTCTTTTGACACAAAAACAGTGACCCGGTCATGCCGAACTAGCGACATTCTGGACGGGCCTAAAAAAACATTTTAAAACCATTTTTCAAAAAAATTGCAGATTTCTATTTTTGTCCCAAAAGCGATGACTCCGATCATGCGAATAAGCGACATTCTGGACAGGCCTAAAAAAAATTTTAGAACCATTTTTCACAAAAAAATTGCAGATATTTTTTCATTCATTTCGTGACACAAAAACAGTGACCCGGTCATGCCCGACTATCGACATTCTGGACAGGCCTAAAAAAACATTTTTAAAACCATTTTCACAAAAATTGCAACATTTTTGTCACAAAAACGGTGACCCGGTCATGCCGAACTAGCGACATTCTGGACAGGCCTAAAAAAAAAATTTTAAAACCATTTTCACAAAAAATTGTGCAGATTTTTCTCATTTTTGTCACACAAAAACAGTGACCCGGTCATGCCGAACTAGCGACATTCTGGACAGGCCTAAAAAAACATTTTAGAACCATTTTCACAAAAAAATTGCAGATTTTTTTTCATTTTTTTGACACAAAAACAGTGACCCGGTCATGCCGAACTAGCGACATTCTGGACAGGCCTAAAAAAACATTTTAAAACCATTTTCACACAAAATTGCAGATTTCTCTTTTTGTCCCAAAAAGCGAGGCTAAACCCGGTCATGCCGGACTACGCGACATTCTGGACGGGCCTAAAAAAACATTTAAAACCATTTTCACAAAAAATTGCAGATTTTCTTTTTTCTTTTCGTGACACAAAAACAGTGGCCCCGGTCATGCCCGGAACTAAGCGACATTCTGGACAGGCCTAAAAAAACATTTTAAAACCATTTTCACAAAAAATTGCAGATTTTCTATTTTGCCTAAACGACGCTCGGTCATGCCGAACTAAGCGACATTCTGGACAGGCCTTAAAAAACATTTTAAAACCATTTTCACAAAAATTGCCGAGATTTTTTCATTTTTGTCACCAAAACACGATGACCCGGTCAGCCCGAACTAAGCGACATTCTGGACAGGCCTAAAAAAACATTTTAAAACCATTTTCACAAAAATTGCACGATTTTTGTTCTATTTTCGTGACACAAAAACGGTGACCCGGTCATGCGGAACTAGCGACATTCTGGACAGGCCTAAAAAAACATTTTAAGAACCATTTTCACAAAAAATTGCAGATTTTTTTCATTTTGTGCCCAAAAACAGTGACCCGGTCATGCCGAACTATTTCTGGACAGGCCTAAAAAAACATTTTAAAACCATTTTCACAAAAATTGCAGATTTCTTTATTTTGTGCACCCAAAAGCGGTGACTCCGGTCATGCCGAACTACGCGACATTCTGGACAGGCCTAAAAAAACATTTTAGAACCATTTTCACAAAAAAATTGCAGATTTTTCTGCATTGTGACACAAAAACAGTGACCCGCGGTCATGCCGAACTAAGCGACATTCTGGACAGGCCTAAAAAAACATTTTAAAACCATTTTCACAAAAAAATTGCAGATTTTTTTTATTTTCGTGCACAAAACAGCGACCCGGTCATGCCGAACTAAGCGACATTCTGGACAGGCCTAAAAAAAATTTTAAAACCATTTTCACAAAAAAATTGCAGATATTCTTTTTTATTTTGTCACAAAAAACAGTGACCTCGGTCATGCCGGAACTAGCGACATTCTGGACAGGCCTAAAAAAACTTTTTAAAACCATTTTCACAAAAATTGCAGAATTTTTTTCATTCCGAAAAACAATGACCTCGGTCATGCGAACAACCTGCGACATTCTGGACAGAGCCTAAAAAAACATTTTAAAACCATTTTCACAAAAAATTGCAGATTTCTATTTTTGTCACCAAAAGCGGTGACCCGGTCATGCCGAACTATCGACATTCTGGACAGGCCTAAAAAAACATTTTAAAACCATTTTCACAAAAAATTGCAGAATTTTTTTTCTATTTTGACCCAAAAGCGGTGACCCGGTCATGCGAAAAAGCGACATTCTGGACAGGCCTAAAAAAAATTTTAAAACCATTTTTCACAAAAAATTGCAGATTTTCTCATTTTTGACACAAAAACCGGTGACCCGATGTCATGCCGAAGACAACATTCTGGACAGGCCTAAAAAAACATTTTAAAACCATTTTCACAAAAAATTGCAGATTTCTATTTTGTCACCCAAAAACGGTGACTCGATCATGCCGAACTAGGACATTTTGGACAGGCCTAAAAAAACATTTTAAAACCATTTTCAAAAAAATTGCTCAGATTTTTCTTTTCTTCCTGACACAAAAACAGTGACCCGGTCATGCCGAACTATCGACATTCTGGACAGGCCTAAAAAAACATTTTAAAACCATTTTCACAAAAAATTGCAGAATTTTTTTTCATTTTGTCCTAAAAACGACCGGTCATGCGAACTAGCGACATTCTGGACAGGCCTAAAAATAAACAATTTTAAAACCATTTTCACAAAAAATTGCAGATTTCTATTTTTTGTCCCTAAAAGCGGTGACCCGGTCGTCGCGAACTAACGACATTCTGGACCTAAAAAAAATTTTAAAACCATTTTTCACAAAAATTGCTGCAGATTTTTTTTTCTCATTTTTGTGACACAAAAGCGGTGACCCGGTCATGCCGAATGCGACATTCTGGACAGGCCTAAAAAACATTTTAAACCATTTTCACAAAAAATTGCAGATTTTTTTCTCATTTTCGTGACACAAAAACAGTGACCCGGTCATGCGCGAACTATCGACATTCTGGACAGGCCTAAAAAAACTTTAAAACCACTTTTCACAAAAAATTGCAGATTTCTATTTTTGTCCAAAAGCGATGACTCCGATCATGCGGAACAGGCGACATTCTGGACGGGCCTAAAAAAACATTTTAGAACCATTTTCACAAAAAAGCTGATTTTTCTTCATTTTTTTGACACAAAAACAGTGACCCGGTCATGCCGAACTATCGACATTCTGGACAGGCCTAAAAAAACATTTTAAAACCATTTTCCAAAAATTGCAGATTTCTATTTTTTTCCTTGTCCCAAAAAAGCGATGACCCGATCATGCCGAAAGCGACATTCTGGACAGGCCAAAAAAACATTTTAAAACCATTTTCACAAAAATTGCTCAGATTTCTTCATTTTTGTCACCAAAAACAGTGACCCGGTCATGCCGAACTAGCGACATTCTGGACAGGCCTAAAAAAACATTTTAAAACCATTTTCACAAAAATTGCAGATTTCTATTTTGGCCCTAAAACGGTGACCCGGTCATGGCGAAAAAGCGACATTCTGGACAGGCCTAAAAAAAACATTTTAAAACCATTTTCAAAAAAATTGCAGATTTTTTTTCTTTTTTGACACAAAAACAGTGACCCGGTCATGGGCGACAGCGACATTCTGGACAGGCCTAAAAAAATTTAAAACCATTTTCACAAAAAATTGCAGATTCTTTTTTTTTTTCATTTAGTGACACAAAAACGGTGACCCGGTCATGCCGAACTGCGACATTCTGGACAGGCCTAAAAAAAACATTTTAAAACCATTTTCACCAAAAAATTGCAGATTTCTATTTTTTTGTACACAAAACAGTGACCCCGGTCATGCCCGAACTAGCGACATTCTGGACAGGCCTTAAAAAACATTTTAAAACCATTTTCACAAAAAATGGCAGATTTTTCTATTTTGTCACAAAAGCGGTGACCTCGGTCACTGCCGAACTAAGCGACATTCTGGACAGGCCTAAAAAAAAACATTTTAAACCATTTTCACAAAAAAGCGCAGATTTTTTTTCTTCTATTTTTGACACCAAAAACAGTGACCCGGTCATGCGAACTAGCGACATTCTGGACAGGCCTAAAAAAACATTTTTAAAACCATTTTCACAAAAAAAATTGCAGTTTATTTCTATTTTGTACCAAAAACGGTGACCCGGTCATGCCGAACTAGCGACATTCTGGACAGGCCTAAAAAAACATTTTAAAACCATTTTCACAAAAAAATTGCAGATTTTTCTTCATTTTTGTCACCAAAAGCGGTGACCCGGTCATGCCGAACTTAAGCGACATTCTGGACAGGCCTAAAAAAACATTTTAAAACCATTTTCACAAAAAATTGCAGATTTCTATTTTTGTCACTAAAACAGCGATGACTCCGGTCATGCCGAACTGGCGACATTCTGGACAGGCCTAAAAAAACATTTTAAAACCATTTTCACAAAAAATTGCAGATTTCTATTTTTGTCACCAAAAACGGTGACCCGGTCATGCCGAACTAGCGACATTCTGGACAGGCCTAAAAAAAAACATTTTAAAACCATTTTCACAAAAATTGTGCAGATTATTTTTTTGTTTCGACACAAAAACAGTGACCCCGGTCATGCCGAACTAAGCGACATTCTGGACAGGCCTAAAAAAACATTTTAAAACCATTTTCACAAAAAAATTGCAGATTTTTTTTATTTTTGTGACACAAAAACAGTGACCCGGTCATGCCGAACTAGCGACATTCTGGACAGGCCTAAAAAAAACATTTTAAAACCATTTTCACAAAAATTGCAGATTTCTATTTTTGTCACCAAAAGCGATGACTCCGGTCATGCCGAACAAGCGACATTCTGGACAGGCCTAAAAAAACATTTTAGAACCATTTTCACAAAAATTGCAGATTTTTTTTCTTCATTTTTTGACACAAAAACAGTGACCCGGTCATGCCGAACTATCGACATTCTGGACGGGCCTAAAAAAAACATTTTAAAACCATTTTCACAAAAATTGCTTTCTATTTGTGTCCCTAAAAACAGTGACTCGATCATGCGAACTAAGCGACATTCTGGACAGGCCTAAAAAAAAACATTTTAAAACCATTTTCACAAAAAATTGTCGATTTTTTGTCACCCAAAAACAGTGACCCGGTCATGCCGAACTAGCGACATTTTGGACAGGCCTACAAAAAAACATTTTAAAACCATTTTCACAAAAAAGCGCAGATTTTTTTTCTTCATTTTTACACAAAACAGTGACCCGGTATGCCGAACTATCGACATTCATGACGGGCCTAAAAAAAAAACTTTTAAAACCATTTTCACAAAAAAATTGCAGATTTTTTTTTTCTATTTTGTCGCCCAAAAACAGTGACCCGGTCATGCCGAACGACAACATTCTGACAGGCCTAAAAAACATTTTAAAACCATTTTCACAAAAATTGCAGATTTCTATTTTTTGTCCACCAAAAACGGTGACTCCGGTCATGCCAGACTAGCGACATTCTGGACAGGCCTAAAAAAAACATTTTAAAACCATTTTCACAAAAAATTGCAGATTTTTTTCTTCATTTTTGACAAAAAAAGTGACCGGTCATGCCGAACTAGCGACATTCTGGACAGGCCTAAAAAAACATTTTAAAACCATTTTCACAAAAAAGTCAGTATTTTTTTCATTTTTGACACAAAACACAGTGACCCGGTCATGCCGAACTAGCGACATTCTGGACAGGCCTAAAAAAAACATTTTAAAACCATTTTCACAAAAAATTGCAGATTTCTTTCATTTTTGTCACCAAAAACAGTGACTCTCGGTCATGCCGAACTAAGCGACATTCTGGACAGGCCTAAAAAAACATTTTAGAACTCATTTTCACAAAAAAATTGCAGATTTTTTTTCATTTCGTGACACAAAAACAGTGACCCGGTCATGCCGAACTAAGCGACATTCTGGACAGGCCTAAAAAAACATTTTAAAACCATTTTCAAAAAAATTGCAGATTTCTATTTTGGTCCAAAAGCGATGACTCCGGTCATGCCGAATAAGCGACATTCTGGACAGGCCTAAAAAAAACATTTTAGAACCATTTTCACAAAAAGCTTGCAGATTTTTTTTTTTTCATTTTGTCACCAAAAACAGTGACCCGGTCATGCCGGAATTCTGGACAGGCCTAAAAAAACATTTTTTAAAACCATTTTCACAAAAAATTGCAGATTTTCTACTTTTGTGCCCAAAAACGGTGACCCGGTCATGCCGAACTAAGCGACATTCTGGACAGGCCTAAAAAAACATTTTAAAACCATTTTCAAAAAAATTGCAGATATTTTTTTTTCATTTTTGTGAGCACAAAAACAGTGACCCGGTCATGTGCCCGAACTAGCGACATTCTGGACAGGCCTAAAAAAACATTTTAAAACCATTTCTCACAAAAATTGCAGATTTCTATTTTTGTCCCCAAAAGCGATGACTCGATCATGCCGAACTCTCGGACATTCTGGACAGGCCTAAAAAAACATTTTAAAACCATTTTCACAAAAATTGCAGATTTTTTTTCTTTTTTACAAAAACAGTGACCCGGTCATGCCGAACTAAGCGACATTCTGGACAGGCCTAAAAAAACATTTTAAAACCATTTTCACAAAAAATTGCAGATTTCTCTTCATTTTGTCACCAAAAAGTGACTCCGGTCATGCCGAACTAGCGACATTCTGGACAGGCCTAAAAAAAAAATTTTTAAAACCATTTTCACAAAAAAGTCAGATTTTTTTTTTCATTTTCGTGACACAAAAACAGTGACCCGGTCATGCCGAACTATACGACATTCTGGACAGGCCTAAAAAAACATTTTAAAACCATTTTCACAAAAATTGCAGATATTTCTTTTTGTCCCCAAAAACGGTGACCCGGTCATGTCGCGAACTAGCGACATTCTGGACAGGCCTAAAAAACATTTTAAAACCATTTTCACAAAAATTGCAGATTTCTATTTTTTGTCACCAAAAAGGTGACTCCGGTCATGCCGAACTAGCGACATTCTGGACAGGCCTAAAAAAAAATTTTAAAACCATTTTCACAAAAAATTGCAAGATTTATTTTTTTTCATTTTGTGACACAAAAACAGTGACCCGGTCATGCCGAACTAGCGACATTCTGGACGGGCCTAAAAAAACATTTTTAAAACCATTTTCACAAAAATTGCAGATTTCTATTTTGTCACCTAAAAAGCGATGACTCCGATCATGCCGAAAAGCGACATTCTGGACAGGCCTAAAAAAAAATGTAAAAACCATTTTCACAAAAAAATTGCAGATTTTTCTTCATTTTGACACAAAAACAGTGCCCGGTCATGCCGAACTATTGACATTCTGGACAGGCCCAAAAAAACATTTTAAAACCATTTTCACAAAAAATTGCAGATTTTCTATTTTGTCCAAAAAAGCGAGACCCGGTCATGCCGAAGCTGACATTCTGGACAGGCCTAAAAAAACATTTTAGAACCATTTTCACAAAAAATTGCAATATTTTTTTTCATTTTACGTGACACAAAAAAACAGTGACCCCGGTCATGCCGAACTATCGACATTTCTGGACAGGCCTAAAAAAACATTTTAAAACCATTTTCTCAAAAAATTGCAGATTTCTATTTTGTCCCTAAAAGCGATGACTCCGATCATGCCGTGCGACATTCTGGACAGGCCTAAAAAAAAAAGCATTTTAGAACCATTTTCACAAAAAAATGCGCAGATATTTTTTTTTCATTTTTGACACAAAAAAACAGTGACCCGGTCATGCCGAACTATCGACATTCTGGACAGGCCTAAAAAACATTTTAAAACCATTTTCACCAAAAAATTGCAGATTTTTTTCTATTTTGTCACAAAAACAATGACTCGGTCATGCGGAACTGCGACATTCTGGACAGGCCTAAAAAAACATTTTAAAACCATTTTCACAAAAAAATTGCAGATTTCTTATTTTAGTACCCAAAAACGGTGACCCGGTCATGCTGGAACTAAGCGACATTCTGGACAGGCCTAAAAAACAATTAAAACCATTTTCACAAAAAATTGCAGATTTTTTTTTTCTTTTTAGGTGACACAAACAGACCCCGGTCATGCCGAACTAAGCGACATTCTGGACAGGGCCAAAAAAACATTTTAGAACCATTTTTCCAAAAAAAAGCTCAGATTTTTTTTCATTTTTCGTGACAAAAAACAGTGACCCGGTCATGCCGAACTATCGACATTCTGGACAGGCCTAAAAAAACATTTTAAAACCATTTTCACAAAAAATTGCAGATTTCTATTTTTGTCCCCTAAAAGCGATGACTCGATCATGCGAAAACGACATTCTGGACAGGCCTAAAAAAAACATTGTAAAACCATTTTCACAAAAATTGCAGATATTTTTTCCATTTTTTTGACACAAAAACAGTGACCCGGTCATGCCGGACTCTCGACATTCTGGACAGGCCTAAAAAAAAACATTTTTAAAACCATTTTCACAAAAAAATTGCAGATTTTTTTTTCATTTTGGGAAACAAAAACAGTGACTCGGTCATGCCGGAACTAGCGACATTCTGGACAGGCCTAAAAAAACATTTTAAAACCATTTTTCAAAAAAATTGCAGTTTCTTATTTTGTCACAAAAAACAGTGACTCGGTCATGCGAACTAGCGACATTCTGGACAGGCCTAAAAAAAACATTTTAAAACCATTTTCACAAAAAATTGCAGATTTTTCTTCATTTTCGTGCACAAAAACAGTGACCCGGTCATGCCGAACTAACGCGACATTCTGGACAGGCCTAAAAAACATTTTAAAACCATTTTCACAAAAAATTGCAGATATTTTTTTTTTGTCCCACAAAAACGATGACCCGATCATGCCGAAAAGCGACATTCTGGACAGGCCTAAAAAACATTTTAAACCATTTTCACACAAAAAATTGCAGATTTTTCTTCATTTTGTGTCACAAAAACGGTGACCCCCGGTCATGCCCGAACTAGCGACATTTTCTGGACAGGCCTAAAAAAACATTTTAAACCATTTTCCCCAAAAAATTGCAGATTTTCTATTTTTGTGTGAAACGTGACCCGGTCATGCCGAACTAAGCGACATTCTGGACAGGCCTAAAAAAACATTTAGAACCATTTTCACAAAAAATTATTGCAGTTTTTTCTTTTTCTTTGACACAAAAACAGTGACCCCGGTCATGCCGACTAAAGCGACATTCTGGACAGGCCTAAAAAACATTTTAAAACCATTTTCACAAAAAATTGCAGATTTCTATTTTGTCACCAAAAACGATGACTCCGATCATGCCGAACTAGCGACATTCTGGACAGGCCTAAAAAAACATTTTAAGAACCATTTCAAAAAATTTTTTTATTTTGTCACCAAAAACAGTGACCCGGTCATGCGAACTAGCGACATTCTGGACAGGCCAAAAAAAAAAAAACCAATTTTCACAAAAAAATTGCAGATTTTATTTTTTCATTATTTGAACAAAAAGCGGTGACCGGTCGCTGGCGAACTAGCGACATTCTGGACAGGCCTAAAAAAACATTTTAAAACCATTTTCACAAAAAATTGCAGATTTCTCATTTTCGTGACACACAAAACGGTGACCCGGTCATGCCGAACTAGCGACATTCTGGACAGGCCTAAAAAAACATTTTAAAACCATTTTTCACAAAAATTGCAGATTTCTATTTTTGTCCCCAAAAACGATGACTCCGATCATGCCGAATAAGCGACATTCTGGACAGGCCTAAAAAAACATTTTAAAACCATTTTCACAAAAAATTTCTTCATTTTTGTCACAAAAACAGTGACCCGGTCATGCCGAACTATCGACATTCTGGACAGGCCTAAAATAAACATTTTAAAACTCATTTTCACAAAAAATTGGGTTTTCTTTTCAGTTTTGTACAGTATTGACCCGATATGCGACGAATTCTGGACGGGCCTAAAAAAAACATTAAAACCACAAAAATTGCGGAATTTTTTCATTTTCGGTGAACAAAAACAAGTGACGGTCAAATTGCGAAACGAATTCTGGAAGGCCTAAAAAAACATTTTTAAAACAATCCTACAAAAAAGCGCAGATTTCTATTTTGTCCCAAAAACCGATCCCGGTCATGCCGAAACGACATTCTGGGACAGGCCTAAAAAAAACATTTTAAAAAATGCTACAAAAGGCATTTTCATTTTTGGACACAAAAACAGTGACCCCGGTCATGCCGAACTAGCGACATTCTGGACAGGCCTAAAAAAACATTTTTAAAACCATTTTCACAAAAAAATTGCAGATTTCTATTTTGTCACCCAAAAACGATGACCCGATCATGCCGAACTAGCGACATTCTGGACAGGCCTAAAAAAACATTTTAGAACCATTTTTCACAAAAAATTGCAGATTTTCTATTTTTATTCGTGACACAAAACAGTGACCGTCATGCCCGAACTAAGCGACATTCTGGACAGGCCTAAAAAAACATTTTAAAACCATTTTTCACAAAAAATGGAGATTTCTTTGTTTATTTTTGACACAAAAACGGTGACCCCCTCGACTGGCGAATTCTGGACGGGCCTAAAAAAACATTTTAAAACCATTTTTCACAAAAATTGCAGATTTTTTCTATTTTGTCACAAAAACAGCGACGACTCCGGTCATGCCGAAACAAGCGACATTCTGGACAGGCCTAAAAAAACATTTTAGAACCATTTTCACAAAAATTGCAGATCATTTCTTTTTGTCACAAAACAATGACCCGGTCATGCCGGACTAAGGACATTCTGGACAGGCCTAAAAAAACACATTAAAACCATTTTCAAAAAAATTGCACGGATTTCTTTTTTCGTGACCCAAAAACAGTGACTCGGTCATGCCGAACTAGCGACATTCTGGACAGGCCTAAAAAAACATTTTAGAACCATTTTCACAAAAAATGGCAGAATTTTTGTTTTCGTTTTGACACAAAAACAGTGACCCGGTCATGCAGAACTACGACATTTCTGTGACAGGCCTAAAAAAACATTTTAAAACCATTTTCACAAAAATTGCAGATTTCTATTTTGTCCGTAAAACAATGACTCCGATCATGCCGAACTAAGACATTCTGGACAGGCCTAAAAAAACATTTTAAAACCATTTTCAAAAAAATTGCGCAGATTTTCTTTCATTTGTGACACAAAAACAGTGAACCCGGTCAATGCGAACTAGCGACATTCTGGACAGGCCTAAAAAAACATTTTAAAACCATTTTCACAAAAATTGCAGATTTTCTTTTTTCATTTTGTGACACAAAAACAGTGACCCGGTCATGCCGAACTAGCGACATTCTGGACAGGCCTAAAAAAAACATTTTAAAACCATTTTCAAAAAAATTGCAGATTTCTATTTTGTCCCAAAAAGCGATGACTCGATCATGCCGAACAGGAAGCGACATTCTGGACAGGCCTAAAAAAACATTTTTAGAACCATTTTTCACAAAAAATTGCAGATTTCTTTTTTTCGACACAAAAACAGTGACCCGGTCATGCCGAACTAGCGACATTCTGGACAGGCCTAAAAAAAACATTTTAAAACCATTTTCAAAAAAAATGGCGGATTTCTTTTTTGTCGTGACCAAAAGCGATGACCCGGTCATGCCGAACTAAGCGACATTCTGGACAGGCCTAAAAAAAACATTTTAAAACCATTTTCACAAAAAAGTTGCAGATTTTTTTTTCTTCATTTCGTGACACAAAAAACAGTGACCCGGTCATGCCGAACTATCGACATTCTGGACAGGCCTAAAAAAACATTTTAAAACCATTTTCACAAAAAATTGCCGTTTTCTTTTTGTCCCAAAAACGGTGACCCGGTCATGCGAATAAGCGACATTCGGGACAGGCCTAAAAAAACATTTTAAACCATTTTCACAAAAATTGCCGGTATTTTTTATTTCGTGTTCAAAAACAGTGACCCCGGTCATGCCGAACTACGCGAATTCTGGACAGGCCTAAAAAACATTTTAAAACCATTTTCCCAAAAAAATTGCAGATTTTTTTTTTCTTATTTTTGACACAAAAGCGATGACCCGGTCATGCCGGAATAGCGACATTCTGGACAGGCCTTAAAAAAACATTTTAAAACCATTTTCACAAAAAAATCGCAGATTTTTCCCATTTTGTCACAAAAACAGTGACCCCGGTCATGCGGAACTAAGCGACATTCTGGACAGGCCTAAAAAAAACATTTTAAAACCATTTTCACAAAAAAGTTGCAGATTTCTATTTTGTCACAAAAAGCGATGACTCGATCATGCGAACTAAGCGACATTCTGGACAGGCCTAAAAAAAATTTTTAAACCATTTTCACAAAAAAGCTGCAGATTTTTTTTTTTCATTTTTGTGACACAAAAACAGTGACCCGGTCATGCCGGACTATCGAAATTCTGGACAGGCCTAAAAAACATTTTAAAACAATTTTCACAAAAAATTGCAGATTTCTTATTTTTGTCACCAAAAAAGCGATGACTCCGATCATGCGGAAAAGCGACATTCTGGACAGGCCTAAAATTAAAAGCATTTTAGAACCATTTTCACAAAAAATTGCAGAATTTTTTCTTTGTGACACAAAAAACAGTGACCCGGTCATGGCCGAACTATCGATTCTGGACAGGCCTAAAAAAACTTTAAAACCATTTTCAAAAAAATTGCAGATTTCTATTTTGTCAACCAAAAGCGATGACTCCGGTCATGCCGAACTAGCGACATTCTGGACAGGCCTAAAAAAACATTTTAAAACCATTTTCACAAAAAATTGCAGATTTCTATTTTTGTCACCAAAAGCGGTGACTCGGTCATGCCGAAAAAGCGACATTCTGGACAGGCCTAAAAATTTTAGAACCATTTTTTCACAAAAAATAGCTAAGATTTTCTTTTTTCATTTGTGACACAAAAACAGGATGACCCGGTCATGCCGAACTAAGCGACATTCTGGACAGGCCTAAAAAAAACATTTTAAAACCATTTTCACAAAAAAAAATTGCAGATATTTTTTCCATTTTCGTGACACAAAACAGTGACCCGGTCATGCCGAACTAAGCGACATTCTGGACAGGCCTAAAAAAACAATTTAAAACCATTTTCACAAAAAATTGCAGATTTCATTTTGTCCCTAAAAGCGATGACTCCGATCATGCGAAATAGCGACATTCTGGACAGGCCTAAAAAAACATTTTAAACCATTTTCACAAAAAAATTGCAGATTTTTCTTCATTTTGACACAAAAACAGTGACCCGGTCATGCCCGAGACTTCGACATTCTGGACAGGCCTAAAAAAACATTTTAAAACCATTTTCACAAAAAATTGCAGATTTCTATTTTTTGTTCCCAAAAAGCGGTGACTCCGGTCATGCCGAATAAGCGACATTCTGGACAGGCCTAAAAAAACATTTAAAACCATTTTCACAAAAAATTGCAGATTTTTTTCTTTTTGTGACACAAAAACAGTGACCCGGTCATGCCGGACTAGCGACATTCTGGACAGGGCCTAAAAAAACATTTATAAAACCATTTTCACAAAAAATTGCAGATTTCTATTTTGTCCCCAAAAGCGATGACTCGATCATGCCGAACTAAGCGACATTCTGGACAGGCCTAAAAAAAAATTTTAAAACCATTTTCACAAAAAATTGCAGATTTTTTTTTTCGTCACAAAGCAGTGACCCCGGTCATGCCGAACATCGACATTCTGGACAGGCCTAAAAAAACATTTTTTAAAACCATTTTCACAAAACGGAAAATTGCAGATTTTTTTCATTTATTGACACAAAAAACGGTGACCCGGTCATGCCGAACTAGCGACATTCTGGACAGGCCTAAAAAAACATTTTAAAACCATTTTCACAAAAAATTGCAGATTTTTTTCATTTTTGTCACAAAAACGGTGACCCGGTCATGCCGAACTAGCGACATTCTGGACAGGCCTATAAAAAAACATTTTTTAGAACCATTTTCACAAAAAAATTGCAGATTTTCATTTTATGGTACAAAAACGGTGACCCGGTCATGGCGACTAAGCGACATTCTGGACAAGGCCTAAAAAAACATTTTAAAACCATTTTCACAAAAAATTGCAGATTTTGTTTTTCATTTTGTAAATTTAAAGTGACCCCGGTCATGCCGAACTAGCGACATTCTGGACAGGCCTAAAAAAACATTTTTAAAACCATTTTCACAAAAAATTGCAGATTTCTATTTTGTCACCTAAAAAGCGATGACTCCGGTCATGCCGGAAAAAGCAGACATTCTGGACAGGCCTAAAAAACATTTTAGAACCATTTTACACAAAAATTGCAGATTTCTATTTTTATGTACACAAAAACAGTGACCCGGTCATGCCGAACTATCGAATTCTGGACGGGCCTAAAAAACAATTTTAAAACCATTTTCACTAAAAATTGCAGATTTCTATTTTGTCACCAAAACGATGACTCCGATCATGCCGAACGACGACATTCTGGACAGGCCTAAAAAAAACATTTTAATTATTTCACAAAAAATTGCAGATATTTTTTTCATTTTGTGACACAAAAACAGTGACCCCGGTCATGCGGAACTATCGACATTCTGGACAGGCCTAAAAAACATTTTAAAACCATTTTCACAAAAAATTGCAGATTTCTATTTTTGTCACCCAAAAGCGGTGACTCCGATCATGCCGGACGCGCGACTTCTGGACAGGCCTAAAAAAAATTTTTAGAACCATTTTCACAAAATAAGCTGCAGATTTTTTTCATTTTGTGACACAAAAACAGCTGACCCGGTCATGCCGAACTATCGACATTCTGGACAGGCCTAAAAAACATTTTTAAAACCATTTTCACAAAAAATTGCAGATTTTTTTCATTTTTTTGTCACAAAAACGATGACCCGGTCATGCCGAACTAGCGACATTCTGGACAGGCCTAAAAAAACATTTTAAAACCATTTCAAACAAAATTGCAGATTTCTATTTTGTCCCTAAAACGATGACTCCGGTCATGCCGAACATAGCGACATTCTGGACAGGCCTAAAAAAACATTTTAAAACCATTTTCACAAAAAAAATTGCAGATTTTTTTTTTCATTTCGTGACACAAAAACAGTGACCCCGGTCATGCCGCGAACTAGCGACATTCTGGACAGGCCTAAAAAAACATTTTAAAACTCATTTTCACAAAAAAATTGCAGATTTTTATTTTTTTCATTTTCGTGACACAAAAACGGTGACCCCGTCATGCCGGACAAGCGACATTCTGGACAGGCCTAAAAAACATTTTTAAAACCATTTTCACAAAAAATTGCAGATTTCTATTTTGTCACAAAAAACGGTGACTCCGGTCATGCCGAACTAGCGACATTCTGGACAGGCCTAAAAAAACATTTTAGAACCATTTTCAAAAAAAAGCTGCAGATTTTTTTCATTTTTGACTACAAAAACAGTGACCCGGTCATGCCGAAGTACGACATTCTGGACAGGCCTAAAAAAACATTTTAAAACCATTTTCACAAAAAATAGCAGATTTTTTTCATTTTTTGACACAAAAACAGTGACCCCGGTCATGCCGAACTAGCGACATTCTGGACAGGCCTAAAAAAAACATTTTAAAACCATTTTCACAAAAAATTGCAGATTTCTATTTTTGTCACACAGCGATGACTCCATCATGCCGAACAAGCGACATTCTGGACAGGCCTAAAAAAAATTTTAGAACCATTTTCACAAAAAATTGCAGATTTTTTTCTTCATTTCGTGACACAAAAACAGTGACCCCGGTCATGCCGAACTAAGCGACATTCTGGACAGGCCTAAAAAACATTTTTTAAAACCATTTTCACAAAAAATTGCAGATTTCTATTTTTGTCCCTAAAAGCGATGACTCCGATCATGCCGAAAAAAGCGACATTCTGGACAGGCCTAAAAAAACATTTTGAAACCATTTTCACAAAAAAGCTCAGATTTTTTTTCATTTTAAACACAAAAACAGTGACCCGGTCATGCCCGAGACTATCGACATTCTGGACAGGCCTAAAAAAAACATTTTAAAACCATTTTCACAAAAAATTGCAGATTTCTATTTTGTCCCTAAAAGCGGTGACTCCGATCATGCCGAATAAGCGACATTTTGGACAGGCCTAAAAAAACATTTTAGAACCATTTTCACAAAAAATTGCAGATTTCTATTTTTGTTCAACAAAAACAGTGACCCGGTCATGCCGAACTCGCGACATTCTGGACAGGCCTAAAAAAACATTTTAAAACCATTTTCACAAAAAAAAGGCGATTTCTTTTTATTTTGTCCACAAAACGGTGACCCGGTCATGCAGACTAGCGACATTCTGGACAGGCCTAAAAAAAAATTTAAAACCATTTTCACAAAAAATTGCAGATTTTTTTTTCATTTTCGACACAAAAACAGTGACCCGGTCATGCCGAACTATCGACATTCTGGACAGGCCTAAAAAAACATTTTAAAACCATTTTCCAAAAAAATTGCAGATTTCTATTTTTGTCACCAAAAAAGCGGTGACTCGATCATGCCGAGACAAGCGACATTCTGGCACAGGCCTAAAAAAACATTTTAGAACCATTTTCACAAAAAATTGCAGATTTTTTTTTTTCTTCATTCGTGACACAAAAACAGTGACCCGGTCATGCCGGAACTAGCGACATTCTGGACAGGCCTAAAAAAACATTTTTAAAACCATTTTCACAAAAATTGCAGATTTCTATTTTGTCCCTAAAAGCGATGACTCCGATCATGCCGAAAAAGCGACATTCTGGACAGGCCTAAAAAAACATTTTAGAACCATTTTCACAAAAAGCTCAGATTTTTTCCTTCATTTGACACAAAAACAGGGCGCCCGGTCATGCCGAACTATCGACATTCTGGACAGGCCTAAAAAACATTTTAAAACCATTTTCCACAAAAATTGCAGATTTCTATTTTGTCCCTAAAAACGGTGACTCCGGTCATGCCGAAACGCGGACATTCTGGACAGGCCTAAAAAAAATTTTAAAACCATTTTCACAAAAAAATTGCAGATTTCTATTTTGTGACAAAAACGGTGACTCCGGTCATGCCGAACTCGACATTCTGGACAGGCCTAAAAAAACATTTTAAAACCATTTTCACAAAAGCTCAGATTTCTGTTTCATTTTGGACACAAAAACGGTGACCCGGTCATGCCGGACTAGCGACATTCTGGACAGGCCTAAAAAAACATTTAAAAACCATTTTTTCAAAAATTGCAGATTTTTTTTTCATTTTTGACACCAAAAACAGTGACCCGGTCATGCCGAACTATAGACATTCTGGACAGGCCTTAAAAAACATTTTTAAAACCATTTTCACAAAAATTGCAGATTTCTATTTTTGTCACCAAAAAACGATGACTCCGGTCATGCAGACAAGCGACATTCTGGACAGGCCTAAAAACATTTTAAAACCATTTTCACAAAAAATTGCAGATTTTTTTCTCATTTTTGACACAAAAACAGTGACCCGGTCATGCCGAACTAGCGACATTCTGGACAGGCCTAAAAAAACATTTTAAAACCATTTTCAAAAAATTGCAGATATTTTTTTCATTTTCGTGACACAAAAACAGTGACCCGGTCATGCCGAACTAAGCGACATTCTGGACAGGCCTAAAAAAACATTTTAAAACCATTTTCTAAGAATTTTGCTCAGATTTCTATTTTGTCCCTAAAAGCGATGACTCGATCATGCGAAAAAACGACATTCTGGACAGGCCAAAAAAAATTTTTAAAACCATTTTCACAAAAATTGCTCAGATTTTTTTCTTCATTTTCGTGACACAAAAACAGTGACGGCCCGGTCATGCCGAACTATCGACATTCTGGACAGGCCTAAAAAAACATTTTAAAACCATTTTCACAAAAAATTGCAGATTTCTATTTTGTCCCTAAAAGCGATGACTCCGATCATGCCGAACAAGCGACATTCTGGACAGGCCTAAAAAAAAGCATTTTAAAACCATTTTTCACAAAATTGCTCAGATTTTTTTTTCATTTTGTGACACAAAAACAGTGACCCGGTCATGCCGAACTTGCGACATTCTGGACAGGCCTAAAAAACATTTTAAAACCATTTTCACAAAAATTGCAGATTTTTTTTCATTTTTGACACAAAAACAGTGACCCGGTCATGCCGAACTAGCGACATTCTGGACAGGCCTAAAAAACATTTTAAAACCCAATTTTCACAAAAATTGCAGATTTCTATTTTGTCACCAAAAAGCGGTGACTCCGGTCATGCAGAACTAAGCGACATTTTGGACAGGCCTAAAAAAAACATTTTAAAACCATTTTCACAAAAAATTGCAGATTTTTTTTTCATTTTGGAGACACAAAAACAGTGACCCGGTCATGCCGGACTATACGACATTCTGGACAGGCCTAAAAAAACATTTTAAAACCATTTTCACAAAAAATTGCAGAATTTTTTCTATTTTGTGCCAAAAAACGGTGACCCGGTCATGCCGAACAAGCGACATTCTGGACAGGCCTAAAAAAATTTAAAACCATTTTCACAAAAATTGCTGATTTTTTTTTCATTTTACGTGACACAAAAACAGTGAGCCCCGGTCATGCCGAACTAGCGACATTCTGGACAGGCCTAAAAAAACATTTTTAAAACCATTTTCACAAAAAATTGCAGATTTCTATTTTTTGTCCCAAAAAGCGATGACTCCGATCATGCCGAACTAGCGACATTCTGGACAGGCCTTAAAAAACATTTTAAAACCATTTTCACAAAATAAGTCAGTTTTTTCATTTTTTTGACACAAAAACAGTGACCCGGTCATGCCGGAACCGACATTCTGGACAGGCCTAAAAAAAAACATTTTTTAAAACCATTTTCACAAAATAAGTTCAGAATTTCTTTTTTTCATTTTTTTGACACAAAAACAGTGACCCCGGTCATGCCGGACTATCGACATTCTGGACAGGCCTAAAAAAACATTTTAAAACCATTTTCACAAAAATTGCAGATTTCTTATTTTGTCCCCAAAAGCGATGACTCCGATCATGCCGAACAAGCGACATTCTGGACAGGCCTAAAAAAACATTTGAGACCATTTTCACAAAAAAATTGCAGAAATTTTTTTCTTCATTTGACACAAAAACAGTGCCCCGGTCATGCCGAACTAGCGACATTCTGGACAGGCCTAAAAAAACATTTTTTAAAACCATTTTCACAAAAATTGCAGATTTCTATTTTGTCCCTTAAACGATGACTCCGATCATGCCGAAAAAGCGACATTCTGGACAGGCCTAAAAAAAACATTTAGAACCATTTTCACAAAAATTGCTCAGATTTTTTTCATTTTCTGACACAAAAACAGTGACCCGGTCATGCCGAACTATCGACATTCTGGACAGGCCTAAAAAAAACATTTTAAAACCATTTTCACAAAAAATTGCAGATTTCTATTTTGTCCCTAAAGCGATGACTCAGATCATGCCGAAACTAAGCGACATTCTGGACAGGCCTAAAAAAACATTTTAAAACCATTTTCACAAAAATTGCAGATTTTCTATTTTTGTGACACAAAAACGGTGACTCCGGTCATGCCGAACTAGCGACATTCTGGACAGGCCTAAAAAAACATTTTAAAACCATTTTCACAAAAAAGTGCAGATTTCTGTTTTCATTTTGACACCAAAAACAGTGACCCGGTCATGCGGCTAGCGACATTCTGGACAGGCCTAAAAAAAATTTTAAAACCATTTTCACAAAAAAATTGCAGATATTTTTTTTCATTTTTGTGACACAAAAACAGTGACCCGGTCATGCCGGACTATCGACATTCTGGACAGAGCCTAAAAAAACATTTTAAAACCATTTTCACAAAAAATTGCAGATTTCTATTTTTTGTCACCAAAAAGCGATGACTCCGATCATGGCGAAAAGCGACATTCTGGACAGGCCTAAAAAAGCATTTTAGAACCATTTTCACAAAAAAATTGCAGATTATTTTTTTATTTTTGTGACACAAAAACAGTGACCCGGGTCATGCCGAACTAGCGACATTCTGGACAGGCCTAAAAAAACATTTTAAAACCATTTTCACAAAAAATTGCAGATTTTTTTCTATTTGTGACACAAAAACGGTGACCCCGTCATGCGGAACAGCGACATTCTGGACAGGCCAAAAAAAATTTTAGAACCATTTTCACAAAAAATTGCAGATTTTTTTTTTTTTTTTTTCATTTGTGACACAAAAACAGTGACCCCGGTCAGGCGAACTAGCGACATTCTGGACAGGCCTAAAAAAACATTTTAAAAACCATTTTCACAAAAAATTGCAGATTTCTATTTTTGTCACCAAAAAGCGAAAACTCGATCATGCCGGAACTAAGCGACATTCTGGACAGGCCTAAAAAAACATTTTAAAACCATTTTCACAAAAAATAGCAGATTTTTTCATTTTTTTGACACAAAAACGGTGACCCGGTCATGCCGAACTAGCGACATTCTGGACAGGCCTAAAAAAACATTTTTAAAACCATTTTCACAAAAATACTGCAGATTTCTTTTTCATTTTGTGACCCAAAAACAGTGACCCGGTCATGCCGGACTATCGACATTCTGGACAGGCCTAAAAAACATTTTAAAACCATTTTCACAAAAAATTGCAGATTTCTATTTTTGTCACCAAAAGCGGTGACTCGATCATGCCGGAAACGACATTCTGGACAGGCCTAAAAAAACATTTTAAAACCATTTTCACAAAAAATTGCAGATTTTTTTTTCTTCATTCGTGACACAAAAAACAGTGAACCCGGTCATGCCCGACTATAGCGACATTCTGGACAGGCCTAAAAAACATTTTTAAAACCATTTTCACAAAAAATGCAGATTTCTATTTTGTCACAAAAACGGTGACCCGGTCATGCCGAACTAGCGACATTCTGGACAGGCCTAAAAAACTTTTAAAACCATTTTCACAAAAAATTGCAGATTTCTATTTTGTCCCTAAAAACGGTGACTCCGGTCATGCCGAACTAGCGACATTCTGGACAGGCCTAAAAACATTTTAAAACCATTTTCACAAAAAATTGCAGATTTCTATTTTTAGTGACAAAAACGGTGACTCCGGTCATGTGCGAATAGCGACATTCTGGACAGGCCTAAAAAAACATTTTAAAACCATTTTCACAAAAATTGTGCAGATTTCTGTTTTCATTTTGGACACAAAAAACAGTGACCCTCGGTCATGCCGAACTAGCGACATTCTGGACAGGCCTAAAAAAACATTTTAAAACCATTTACACAAAAATTGCAGATATTTTTCATTTTTGACACAAAAACAGTGACCCGGTCATGCCGAACTATCGACATTCTGGACAGGCCTAAAAAAACATTTTAAAACCATTTTCACAAAAAATTGCAGATTTCTATTTTGTCACCAAAAAGCGATGAATCCCGATCATGCCGAATAGCGACATTCTGGACAGGCCTAAAAAAACATTTAAAAAACCATTTTCACAAAAAAATTGCAGATATTTTTCATTTTTGACACAAAAACAGTGACCCCGGTCATGCCGAACTATCGACATTCTGGACAGGCCTAAAAAAACATTTTAAAACCATTTTCACAAAAAAATTGCAGATTTCTATTTTTTGTCACCAAAAGCGATGACTCCGATCATGCCGGACTAAGCGACATTCTGGACAGGCCTAAAAAAAGCATTTTAGAACCATTTTCACAAAATAAGCTGAGATTTTCATTTTTTTGACACAAAAACAGTGACCCCGGTCATGCCGAACTATCGACATTCTGGACAGGCCTAAAAAACATTTTAAAACCATTTTCACAAAAAATTGCAGATATTTTTCATTTTTTTGACCCAAAAAGCGGTGAACCCGGTCATGCCGGACTAGCGACATTCTGGACAGGCCTAAAAAACAATTTTAGAACCATTTTCCACAAAAAATTGCAGAATTTCTTATTTTGTCACCAAAACAGATCTGACCCGGTCATGCCGAACTAGCGACATTCTGGACAGGCCTAAAAAAAACATTTTAAAACCAATTTTCACAAAAAAAATTGCAGATTTTTTCATTTAAGTGTCACAAAAACAGTGACCCGGTCATGGCGAACTAGGACATTCTGGACAGGCCTAAAAAAATTTTAAAACCATTTTTCACAAAAATTGCAGAATTTTTTTCATTTCGTGACACAAAAACAGTGACCCGGTCATGCCGAACTAGCGACATTCTGGACAGGCCTAAAAAAACATTTTAAAACCATTTTCACAAAAATTGCAGATTTCTATTTTTTGTCCCCAAAGCGATGACTCCGATCATGCCGAACTAAGCGACATTCTGGACAGGCCTAAAAAACATTTTAAAACCATTTTCACAAAAAAGCTCCAGATTTTATTTTTCATTTTTGTGACACAAAAACAGTGACCCGGTCATGCCGGACTATCGACATTCTGGACAGGCCTAAAAAAACATTTTAAAACCATTTTTCACAAAAAATTGCAGATTTCTATTTTGTCCCTAAAAGCGATGACTCGATCATGCCGAAAAAGCGACATTCTGGACAGGCCTAAAAAAACATTTTAAAACCATTTTCAAAAAAATTGCGCAGTTTTTTTCTTCATTTTGACACAAAAACAGTGACCCGGTCATGCCGAACTAGCGACATTCTGGACGGGCCTAAAAAACAATTTTAAAACCATTTTCACCAAAAAATTGCAGATTTCTATTTTGTCCCTAAAACGATGACTCCGATCATGCGAAAAAGCGACATTCTGGACAGGCCAAAAAAAAATTTTAAAACCATTTTCAAAAAAATGCTCAGATTTTTCATTTTTGACACAAAAACAGTGACCCGGTCATGCACGAACTATCGACATTCTGGACAGGCCTAAAAAAACATTTTAAAACCATTTTACAAAAATTGCAGATTTCTATTTTTGTCCCTAAAAACGGTGACTCCGATCATGCCGAAGACTAGCGACATTTTGGGAAAATAGCGACATTCTGGACAGGCCTAAAAAACATTTTAAAACCATTTTCACAAAAAATTGCAGATTTCTATTTTTGTCACAAAAACGGTGACTCCGGTCATGCCGAACTAGCGACATTCTGGACAGGCCTAAAAAAACATTTTAAAACCATTTTCCAAAATAAGTGCAGATTTTTTTTTTTGTTTGCACAAAAACGGTGACCCGGTCATGCCAAATTCTGGACGAGGCCTAAAAAAAATTTTAAAACCATTTTTCACAAAAAATTGCAGATATTTTTTTCATTTTTATTTAAAGATGACCCCGGTCATGCCGAACTAGCGACATTCTGGACAGGCCTAAAAAAACATTTTAAAACCATTTTCACAAAAATTGCAGATTTCTTTATTTTTGTCCAAAAGCGATGACTCCGATCATGCCGAACAAGCGACATTCTGGACAGGCCTAAAAAAACATTTTAAAACCATTTTCACAAAAAAATTGCAGATTTTTTTTCTTATTTTCGTGACACAAAAACAGTGACCCGGTCATGCCGAACTAGCGACATTCTGGACAGGCCTTAAAAACATTTTAAAACCATTTTCACAAAAAAGTCAGATTTTTTTTTCATTTTTGTCACCAAAAACGGTGACCCGATCATGCCGAACTAGCGACATTCTGGACAGGCCTAAAAAAATTTTTAAAACCATTTTCACAAAATAGCTCGATTTTTTTTTCACGACACAAAAACAGTGACCCGGTCATGCCGAACTGTCGACATTCTGGACAGGCCTAAAAAAAAACATTTTAAAAACCATTTTCACAAAAATTGCAGATTTCTATTTTTTGTCACCAAAGACGATGACTCGGTCATGCCGAACAAGCGACATTCTGGACAGGCAACAAAAAACATTTTAGAACCATTTTCACAAAAAATTGCAGATTTTTTTCTTCATTTACGTGACACAAAAACAGTGACCCCGGTCATGCCGAACTATCGACATTCTGGACAGGCCTAAAAAAACATTTTAAAACCATTTTCACAAAAAATTGCAGATTTCTATTTTTGTCCCTAAAAACGATGACTCCGATCATGCCGAAAAAGCGACATTCTGGACAAGGCCTAAAAAAAAATTTTAGAACCATTTTCACAAAAGCTCAGATTTTTTCATTTTGACACAAAAACAGTGACCCGGTCATGCCGGACTATCGACATTCTGGACAGGCCTAAAAAACATTTTTAAAACCATTTTCACAAAAAATTGCAGATTTCTATTTTGTCCCCAAAAACGATGACTCCGATCCTTGGCCAAAAAGCGACATTCTGGACAGGCCTAAAAAAAAATTTTAAAACCATTTTCACAAAAATTGCAGATTTTTTCTTCATTCGTGACACAAAAAACAGTGACCCGGTCATGCCGAACTAGCGACATTCTGGACAGGCCTAAAAAACATTTTTAAAACCATTTTCACAAAAATTGCAGATTTCTATTTTGTCCCTAAAAGCGATGACTCCGATCATGCCGAAAAAGCGACATTCTGGACAGGCCTAAAAAAAACATTTAGAACCATTTTTCACAAAAAATGCCAGATTTTTCCTTCATTTGACACAAAAACAGTGACCCCGGTCATGCCGGACTACTCGACATTCTGGACAGGCCTAAAAAAACATTTTTAAAACCATTTTCACAAAAAATGCAGATTTCTATTTTTTGTCCCTAAACGATGACTCCGATCATGCCGAAAAGCGACATTCTGGACAGGCCTAAAGCGACATTCTGGCAGGCCTAAAAAAACATTTTAAAACCATTTTCAAAAATTGCAGATTTCTATTTTGTGACCCAAAAACGGTGACTCCGGTCATGCCGAACTAGCGACATTCTGGACAGGCCTAAAAAAACATTTTTAGAACCATTTTCACAAAATAGCTGAGATTTTTTCATTTTTTTGACACAAAAACAGTGACCCGGTCATGCTGCAAACTATCGACATTCTGGACAGGCCTAAAAAAACATTTTAAAACCATTTTCACAAAAAATTGCAGATATTTTTTTCATTTTTGTCAAAAACAGTGACCCCGGTCATGCCGAACTAGCGACATTCTGGACAGGCCTAAAAAACATTTTAAAACCATTTTTCACAAAAAATTGCAGATTTCTTATTTTTGTCCCTAAAAACGATGACTCGATCATGCCGAAAGCATGACATTCTGGACAGGCCTAAAAAAAATTTTAGAACCATTTTCACAAAAAATGCAGATTTTTTTTTTCTTCATTTTGTGACACAAAAACAGTGACCGGGTCATGCCGAACTAGCGACATTCTGGACAGGCCTAAAAAAACATTTTAAAACCATTTTCACAAAAATAAGTGCAGATTTCTATTTTGTCGTTAAAACATGACCCGGTCATGCCAGACAAGCGACATTCTGGACAGGCCTAAAAAAAATTTTAAACCATTTTCACAAAAATTGCAGATTTTTTCTTCATTTTTGACACAAAAACAGTGACCCGGTCATGCCGAATTCGACGACATTCTGGACAGGCCTAAAAAACATTTTAAAACCATTTCTACAAAAAAATTGCAGATTTCTATTTTTGTCCCCAAAAGCGATGACTCGATCATGCCGAACAAGCGACATTCTGGACAGGCCTAAAAAAAAATTTTAAAACCATTTTCACAAAAAATTGCAGATTTTTTTTTCTTCATTTCGTGACACAAAAACAGTGACCCGGTCATGCCGAGAACTAGCGACATTCTGGAAGCAGGCCTAAAAAAACATTTTAAAACCATTTTCACAAAAATTGCAGATTTCTATTTTGTCCCTAAAAGCGATGACTCGGGTCATGCCGAAAAGCGACATTCTGGACAGGCCTAAAAAAAACATTTTAGAACCATTTTCACAAAAATGCTCAGATTTTTTTCATTTGAACACAAAAACAGTGACCCGGTCATGCCGAACTATCGACATTCTGGACAGGCCTAAAAAAAACATTTTAAAACCATTTTACACAAAAATTGCAGATTTCTTTTTTGTCCCTAAAAACGATGACTCCGATCATGCCGAACAGCGACAACATTCTGGACAGGCCTAAAAAAAAATTTTAAAACCATTTTCACAAAAAATTGCTGATTTTTTTCATTTTTACGTGACACAAAAAACAGTGACCCCGGTCATGCGGAACTAGCGACATTCTGGACGGGCCTAAAAACATTTTAAAACCATTTTCACAAAAAATTGCAGATTTCTATTTTTGTCCCCAAAAGCGATGACTCTCGATCATGCCGAATAAGCGACATTCTGGACAGGCCTAAAAAAACATTTTAGAACATTTTTCACAAAAAATTGCAGATTTTTTTTCTTCATTTACGTGACACAAAAACAGTGACCCGGTCATGCCGAACTATCGACATTCTGGACAGGCCTAAAAAACATTTTAAAACCATTTTTTCACAAAAAATGCAGATTTCTATTTTGTCCCTAAAAGCGATGACTCGATCATGCCGAAAAAGCGACATTCTGGACAGGCCTAAAAAACATTTTAGAACCATTTTTCACAAAAGCTCAGATTCTTTCTTCATTTTTTGACACAAAAACAGTGACCCGGTCATGCCGAACTATCGACATTCTGGACAGGCCTAAAAAAACATTTTAAAACCATTTTCACAAAAATTGCAGATTTCTATTTTGTCCCTAAAAGCGATGACTCCGATCATGCCGAATAAGTGAATTCTGGCAGGCCTAAAAAAAATATGACATTCTGGCGGGCCAAAAAACATTTAAAACCATTTTCACAAAAAATTGCAGATTTTCTCATTTTCGTGCTAACAAAAACGGTGACCCCGGTCATGCGGAACTAAGCGACATTCTGGACAGGCCTAAAAAAAAAACATTTTAAAACCATTTTCACAAAAAAATTGCAGATTTCTATTTTTTGTCCCCAAAAGCGATGACTCCGATCATGCCGAACTAGCGACATTTCTGGACAGGCCTAAAAAAAATTTTAGAACCATTTTCACAAAAAATTGCAGATTTTTTTTTTCATTTTCGTGACACAAAAACAGTGACCCGGTCATGCCGAACTAGCGACATTCTGGACAGGCCTAAAAAAACATTTTTAAAACCATTTTCACAAAAATTGCAGGTTTCTATTTTGTCCCTAAAAGCGATGACTCGATCATGCCCGAAAAAGCGACATTCTGGACAGGCCTTAAAAAAAATTTTGAACCATTTTCACAAAAAAGCTCAGATTCTTTCTTTCATTTTTGTGACACAAAAACAGTGACCCCGGTCATGCCGAACTATCGACATTCTGGACAGGCCTAAAAAAAATTTTAAAACCATTTTCACAAAAAATTGCAGATTTCTATTTTTGTCCCTAAAAGCGATGACTCCGATCATGCCGAACAAGCGACATTCTGGACAGGCCTAAAAAAAAATTGGCAAGCCTAAAACATTTTAAAAAACCATTCACAAAAATTGCAGATTTCTATTTTTTGACACAAAAACAGTGACCGGGTCATGCCGAACTAGCGACATTCTGGACAGGCCTAAAAAAACAATTTTAAAACCATTTTCACAAAAATGAGTGATTTCTTCATTTTTGTCCCCAAAAACGGTGACCTCGATCGCAGCGAATTCTGGACAGGCCTAAAAAAAATTTTAGAACCATTTTCACAAAAAATTGCTGATTTTTTTCTTCATTTTAATGACACAAAAACAGTGACCCGGTCATGCCGAACTAGCGACATTCTGGACAGGCCCAAAAAAACATTTTTTAAAACCATTTTCACAAAAAATTGCAGATTTCTATTTTTGTCACCTAAAAGCGATGACTCGATCATGCCGAACAAGCGACATTCTGGACAGGCCTAAAAAAAATTTTTTAGAACCATTTTCACAAAAATTTTTTTCATTTTGACACAAAAACAGTGACCCGGTCATGCCGAACTATCGACATTCTGGACAGGCCTAAAAAAACATTTTAAAACCATTTTCACAAAAAATTGCAGATTTCTCATTTTGGCTCCCTAAAACGATGACTCTCGATCATGCCGAAAAAGCGACATTCTGGACAGGCCTAAAAAATTTTAAAACCATTTTTCAAAAAAAATTGCTCAGATTTTTTTTTCATTCATTCGTGACACAAAAACAGTGACCCGGTCATGCCGAACTATCGACATTCTGGACAGGCCTAAAAAAACATTTTAAAACCATTTTCACAAAAAATTGCAGATTTCTATTTTGTCCCTAAAAGCGATGACTCCGATCATGCCGAAAAAGCGACATTTTGGACAGGCCTAAAAAAAAATTTTAAAACCATTTTCACAAAAATTGCAGATTTTTTTCTTCATTACGTGACACAAAAACAGTGACCCCGGTCATGCCCGAACTAAGCGACATTCTGGACAGGCCTAAAAAAAGCATTTTAAAACCATTTTCAAAAAAGCAAATTTTTCTATTTTTGTCCCTAAAAACGGTGACCCGATCATGCCGAAAAAGCGACATTCTGGACAGGCCTAAAAAACATTTAAAACCATTTCACAATTTTCATAGCAGATTTCTTATTTGTCACAAAAAACGGTGACCCCGGTCATGCCGAAAGCAGACATTCTGGACGGGCCTAAAAAAATATTTAAAACCATTTTTCACAAAAATTGCAGATTTTTCTTCATTTTTGTCACAAAAACAGTGACCCGGTCATGCCGAACTATCGACATTCTGGACAGGCCTAAAAAAAATTTTAAAACCATTTTTCACAAAAAATTGCAGATTTTTTCTATTTTCGTCCTAAAAGCGATGACTCCGATCATGGCGAAAAAGCGACATTCTGGACAGGCCTAAAAAATTTTAAAACCATTTTCACAAAAAATTGCAGATTTTTTTTTTCATTTAAGTGACACAAAAACAGTGACCCCGGTCATGCCGAACTAGCGACATTCTGGACAGGCCTAAAAAAACATTTTAAAACCATTTTCACAAAAATTGCAGATTTCTATTTTGTCCCTCACCAAAAGCGATGACTCCGATCATGCCGAATAAGCGACATTCTGGACAGGCCTAAAAAAAAACATTTTAGAACCATTTTCAAAAAAAATTGCAGATTCTTCATTTTGTGACACAAAAACAGTGACCCGGTCATGCCGACGCGACATTCTGGACAGGCCTAAAAAAATTTTAAAACCATTTTTCACAAAAAATTGCAGATTTCTCTATTTTGTGACACAAAAACGGTGACCCCGGTCATGCCGAAAAAAGCGACATTCTGGACGGGCCTAAAAAAACATTTTAAAACCATTTTCACAAAAAATTGCAGATTTTCATTTTGTCCTCAAAAACGGTGACCCGGTCATGCCGAAGATAGCGACATTCTGGACAGGCCTAAAAAAATTTTAAAACCATTTTCACCAAAAATTGCAGATTTCTATATTTGTCCCTAAACGTGACATCGGTCATGCCGAACAATCGACATTCTGGACAGGCCTAAAAAAAGAAGCATTAACCAATTTCAAAAAACCAAATTTTTTTTCTTTTTACCAAAACAGGACCGGTCTTCGACATTCTTGTCTGGAAGGCCTAAAAAACATTTTAAAACCATTCAAAAACAGATTTCATTTTTGCCACAAAAAAGGGACTTCTCGGAACGACATTCTGGACAGGCCTAAAAAAAACTTTTTAAAACCATTTTTCACAAAAAATTGCAGATATTTTTTTTCATTTCGTGACACAAAACAGTGACCCCGGTCATGCCGAACTATCGACATTCTGGACAGGCCTAAAAAAACATTTTTAAAACCATTTTCACAAAAAATTGCAGATTTCTATTTTGTCCCAAAACGAGGTAACTCCGATCATGCCGAAAAAGCGACATTCTGGACAGGCCTAAAAAAAATTTTAAAACCATTTTCAAAAAATTGCAGATTTTTCTTCATTTTGGTGACACAAAAAGCAGTGACCCGGTCATGCCGGACTACTCGACATTCTGGACAGGCCTAAAAAAAACATTTTAAAACCATTTTTCACAAAAAGCTTGCAGATTTTTTTTTTCCCTAGTTGGCTCGATCATGCAAAAAAAGACGGCATGCTGGACAGGCCTATTTAAATTTAAAACATGCATTTTTTTCTTCAAAAATAATGGTTTTTCGTTTTTGACACAAAAACAGTGACCCGGTCATGCCGACCCGACATTCTGGACAGGCCTAAAAAAACATTTTAAACCATTTCTCACAAAAAGTGCAGATTTTTTTTCTGACACAAAAACGAGTGACTCCGATCATGCCGAACTAGCGACATTCTGGACAGGCCTAAAAAAACATTTTTAAAACCATTTTCACAAAAAAATTGCAGATTTTTCTTATTTTGTCCCTAAAAACAGTGACTCTCGGTCATGCCGAAAAAAGCGACATTCTGGACAGGCCTAAAAAAATTTTAAAACCATTTTCACAAAAAAATTGCAGATTTCTTTTTCTTCATTTTTGACACAAAAACGGTGACCCGGTCATGCCGGAAAAAGCTGCGACATTCTGGACAGGCCTAAAAAAACATTTTAAAACCATTTTCACAAAAAATGTGCAGATTTTTTTTCTTTCCCTAAAAGCGATGACTCGATCTGCCGAAACGGACCGACATTCTGGACAGGCCTAAAAAAACATTTTAAAACCATTTTCACAAAAAAATTGCAGATATTCTATTTTGTGTCACAAAAGGATCGGTCACCAGCATGGAAGGCAAAACTATCGACATTCTGGACAGCCTAAAAAAACATTTTAAAACCATTTTCACAAAAAATTGCAGATTTCTATTTTGTCCCCAAAAGCGATGACTCGATCATGCCGAAAAGCGACATTCTGGACAGGCCTAAAAAAAAATTTTAAAACCATTTTCACAAAAAATTGCTGAGATTTTTTTCTCATTCGTGACACAAAAACAGTGACCCGGTCATGCCGGAACTATCGACATTCTGGACAGGCCTAAAAAAACATTTTAAAACCATTTTCACAAAAAGCTTGCAGATTTCTTCATTTTGTCCCCTAAAGCAAGTGACTCCGATCATGCCGAAAAAGCGACATTCTGGACAGGCCTAAAAAAATTTTTAGAACCATTTTCACAAAAATTGCTGATATTTTTTCTATTTTTGCACAAAAACAGTGACCCGGTCATGCCGAACTAGCGACATTCTGGACAGGCCTAAAAAACAAATTTAAAACCATTTTCACAAAAAATTGCAGATTTCTTTTTTGTCCCTAAAAACGGATTGACTCCGACCTGGCGAAAAGCGACATTCTGGACAGGCCTAAAAAAGAATTTTAGAACCATTTTCACAAAAAAATTGCAGAATTTTTCATTTTTTGACACAAAAACAGTGACCCGGTCATGCCGAACTATCGACATTCTGGACAGGCCCTAAAAAACATTTTAAAACCATTTTCACAAAAAATTGCAGATTTCTATTTTGTCCCCAAAAGCAGATGACTCTCGGTCATGCCGAAAAGCGACATTCTGGACAGGCCTAAAAAAACATTTTAGAACCATTTTCACAAAAAATTGCAGATTTTTCTTCATTTTCGACACTAAAAACAGTGACCCCGGTCATGGCCGAAGTACGCGACATTCTGACAGGCCTAAAAAACATTTTTAAAACCATTTTCACAAAAAATTGCAGATTTCTATTTTTGTCCTTAAAACGATGACTCCGATCATGCCGGACAAAGCGACATTCTGGACAGGCCTAAAAAAAATTTTTAAAACCATTTTCACAAAAAAGCGCAGATATTGTTTTCATTTTCGTGACACAACTAAACAGTGACCCCGGTCATGCCGAACTATACGACATTCTGGACAGGCCTAAAAAAAAACATTTTAAAACCATTTTTCACAAAAAATTGCAGAATTTCTATTTTGTCATAAAAACAGTGACTCCGGTCATGCCGAACTAGCGACATTCTGGACAGGACCTAAAAAAACATTTTAAAACCATTTTTCACAAAAAATTGCAGATTTCTATTTTTTGTCCCTAAAACGATGACTCCGATCATGCCGAACAAGCGACATTCTGGACAGGGCTAAAAAAATTTTAAAACCATTTTCACAAAAAATTGCAGATATTTCTTTCTTCATTTCGTGACACAAAACAGTGAAACCCGGTCATGCCCGAACTATCGACATTCTGGACAGGCCTAAAAAAACATTTTAAAACCATTTTCACAAAAAATTGCAGATTTCTATTTTGTCCCTAAAAGCGATGACTCGATCATGCGCGAAAAGGACATTCTGGACAGGCCTAAAAAAAAATTTTTAAAACCATTTTCAAAAAAAGTGCAGATTTTTCTTCATTTTCGTGACACAAAAACAGTGACCCGGTCATGCCGAACTATCGACATTCTGGACAGGCCTAAAAAAACATTTTAAAACCATTTTTCACAAAAAATTGCAGATTTCTATTTTTGTCCCTAAAAAGCGAATGTCGACTACGACATTGCCAAAAAAAGCGACATTCTGGACGGGCCTAAAAAATTTTTAGAACCATTTTCACAAAAATTGCAGATCTTCTATTTTTCGTGACACAAAAACAGTGGCCCGGTCATGCCGAAGACTAGCGACATTCTGGACAGGCCTAAAAAACATTTTAAAACCATTTTCACAAAAAAGTTGCAGATTTCTATTTTGGCCCTAAAAACGGTGACCCGATCATGCGAAAAAGCGACATTCTGGACAGGCCTAAAAAAATTTTAAAAAAACCATTTCACAAAAAATTGCAGATATTTTTTTTCATTTTCGTGACACAAAAACAGTGACCCCGGTCATGCCGGACTATCGACATTCTGGACGGGCCTAAAAAAACATTTTAAAACCATTTTTCACAAAAATTGCAGATTTCTATTTTTGTCCCTAAAACGATGACTCCGATCATGCCGAAAAAGCGACATTCTGGACAGGCCTAAAAAAAATTTTAAAACCATTTTCACAAATAAGCTCAGATTATTTTTCTTCATTTTTGTGACACAAAAACAGTGACCCGGTCATGCCGAACTATCGACATTCTGGACAGGCCTAAAAAAACATTTTTAAAACCATTTTTCAAAAAAATTGCAGATTTCTATTTTTGTCCCTAAAAGCGATGACTCGATCATGCCGGACTAAGCGACATTCTGGACAGGCCTAAAAAAAATTTTAGAACCATTTTCAAAAAAAAAGTGCAGATTTTTTTTTCATTTTAAGTGACACAAAAACAGTGACCCGGTCATGCCGACTATCGACATTCTGGACAGGCCTAAAAAAACATTTTTTAAAACCATTTTCACAAAAAATTGCAGATTTCTATTTTGTCCCTAAAAACGATGACTCCGATCATGCCGAAAAAGCGACATTCTGGACAGGCCTAAAAAAACATTTTAAAACCATTTTCACAAAAATTGCTCAGATTTTTTTATTCATTTGACACAAAAACAGTGACCCACGGTCTTCGAACTATCGACATTCTGGACAGGCCTAAAAAAAACATTTTAAAACCATTTTCACAAAAATTGCAGATTTCTATTTTTGTCACCAAAAAGCGATGACTCCGATCATGCCGGACAAGCGACATTTTGGACGGGCCTAAAAAAATTTTAAGACCATTTTCCACAAAAAAAATTGCAGATTTTTTTTTCATTTTGTGACACAAAAACAGTGACCCGGTCATGCCGAACTATCGACATTCTGGACAGGCCTAAAAAAAACATTTTAAAACCATTTTCACAAAAAATTGCAGAATATTTTTTCATTTTTTTGTCACAAAAACGGTGACCTCGGTCATGCCGAACTAAGCGACATTCTGGACAGGCCAAAAAAAACATTTTAGAACCATTTTTCACAAAAAGTGCAGATTTCTTTATTTTTGTCACCCAAAAACGGTGACTCCGGTCATGCCGAACTAAGCGACATTCTGGACGAGGCCTAAAAAAACATTTTAAAACCATTTTCACAAAAAAGTCAGATTTCTTTTTCATTTTGGTCCCAAAAACGGTGACCCGGTCATGCCGAACTAGCGACATTCTGGACAGGCCTAAAAAAGCATTTTAGAACCATTTTCAAAAAATTGCAGATATTTTTTTCATTTTTTGACACAAAAACAGTGACCCCGGTCATGCCGAACTATCGACATTCTGGACAGGCCTAAAAAAACATTTTAAAACCATTTTCAAAAAAATTGCAGATTTCTATTTTGTCCCCAAAAGCGGTGACTCCGATCATGCCGAGAAAGCGACATTCTGGACAGGCCTAAAAAAATTTTAAAACCATTTCAACAAAAAAATTGCAGATTTTTTTTTTTCTTCATTTTCGTGACACAAAAACAGTGACCCCGGTCATGCCGAACTAGCGACATTCTGGACCGGGCTAAAAAAACATTTTAAAACCATTTTCACAAAAATTGCAGATTTCTTTTTTGTCACCAAAAACGATGACTCCGATCATGCCGAACAAAGCGACATTCTGGACAGGCCTTAAAAAAATTTTAGAACCATTTTCACAAAAATTGCAGATATTTTTTTTCATTTTTGACACAAAAACAGTGACCCCGGTCATGCCGAACTATCGACATTCTGGACAGGCCTAAAAAACATTTTTAAAACCATTTTCACAAAAAAATTGCAGATTTCTTTATTTTGTCCCCAAAAGCGATGACTCCGATCATGCCGAGACAAGCGACATTCTGGACAGGCCTAAAACATTTTAGAACCATTTTCACAAAAAAATTGCAGATTTTTTTCATTTTTGACACAAAAACAGTGACCCCGGTCATGCCGAACTATCGACATTCTGGACAGGCCTAAAAAAACATTTTAAAACCAATTTTCACAAAAAATTGCAGATATTTTTCTATTTTGTCACAAAGCGGTGACTCTCGGTCATGCCGAACAAGCGACATTCTGGACAGGCCTAAAAAAACATTTTAAAACCATTTTCACAAAAATGCTCAAGATTTTTTTTTTTGTTTTTGTCACAAAAACAGTGACCCGGTCATGCCGAACTATCGACATTCTGGACAGGCCTAAAAAAACATTTTAAAACCATTTTCACAAAAAAGCCAAGATTTTTTTTCATTTTTTTGTCCCAAAAACGGTGACCCCGGTCATGCCGAAGTACGACATTCTGGACAGGCCTAAAAAAAGATTTTAAAACCATTTTCAAAAAAATTGCAGAATATTTTTTTCATTTTGTGACACAAAAAACAGTGACCCCGGTCATGCGGAACTATCGACATTCTGGACAGGCCTAAAAAAACATTTTAAAACCATTTTCACAAAAATTGCAGATTTCTATTTTTGTCCCCAAAAGCGATGACTCCGATCATGATGCCGAACAAAGCGACATTCTGGACAAGGCCTAAAAAAAAATTTTAAAACCATTTTCACAAAAATTGCTCAGATTTTTCTTCATTTGAGACACAAAAACAGTGACCCGGTCATGCCGAACTATCGACATTCTGGACAGGCCTAAAAAAAACATTTTAAAACCATTTCTACAAAAAATTGCAGAATTTTTTTCTTTTTTTGTCACAAAAACAGTGACTCCGGTCATGCCGAACTAGCGACATTCTGGACAGGCCTAAAAAAACATTTTAAAACCATTTTCACAAAAAATTGCAGATTTCTATTTTGTCACCAAAAACGGTGACTCCGGTCATGCCGGAACTAAGCGACATTCTGGACAGGCCTAAAAAAAAACATTTTAAAACCATTTTCACAAAAATAGCTCAGATTTTTTTTTTATTTTTTGTGACAAAAAAACAGTGACCCGGTCATGCCGAACTAAGCGACATTCTGGACAGGCCTAAAAAAAACATTTTAGAACCATTTTCACAAAAATTGCAGATATTTTTTTTTTCTTCATTCGTGACACAAAAACAGTGACCCCGGTCATGCGGAACTATCGACATTCTGGACAGGCCAAAAAAACATTTTAAAACCATTTTCACAAAAAATTGCAGATTTCTATTTTGTCACAAAAAAACAGTGATGCTCGATCATGCCGGAAAGCGACATTCTGGACAGGCCTAAAAAAAAATTTTAGAACCATTTTCACAAAAAAATTGCTGATTTTTCTTCATTCGTGACACAAAAACAGTGACCCGGTCATGCCGAACTAAGCGACATTCTGGACAGGCCTAAAAAAACATTTTAAAACCATTTTCACAAAAAATTGCAGATTTCTATTTTGTCCCTAAAAGCGATGATCTCGATCATGCCGAAAAAGGACATTCTGGACAGGCCTAAAAAAACATTTTAAAACCATTTCACAAAAATTAGTCAGATTTTTCTTCAATTTGTGACACAAAAACAGTGACCCGGTCATGCCGAACTATCGACATTCTGGACAGGCCTAAAAAAACATTTTAAAACCATTTTCACAAAAAATTGCAGATTTCTATTTTGTCACCAAAACGATGACTCCGGTCATGCCGAAAGCGAATTTGAGGCCTAAAAGCGACATTCTGGACAGGCCTAAAAAAACATTTTAAAACCATTTTCACACAAAAATTGCAGATTTCTATTTTGTCACCCAAAAGCGGGACTCCGGTCATGCCGAACTAGCGACATTCTGGACAGGCCTAAAAAAATTTTTAAAACCATTTTCACAAAAAAGTCAGATTTTTTTTTGTTTCATTTTGTGACACAAAAACAGTGACCCCGGTCATGCCGAACTATCGACATTCTGGACAGGCCTAAAAAACATTTTAAACCATTTTCACAAAAAATTGCAGATTTTTTTTTCATTTTTGACACAAAAACAGTGACCCGGTCATGCCGAACTATCGACATTCTGGACAGGCCTAAAAAAACATTTTAAAACCATTTTCAAAAATTGCAGATTTCTATTTTGTCCCAAAAACGATGACTCCGATCATGCCGGAACAAGCGACATTCTGGACAGGCCTAAAAACATTTTAGAACCATTTTCACAAAATAAGCTCAGATTTTTTCATTTTTTTGACACAAAAAACAGTGACCCGGTCATGCCGAACTATCGACATTCTGGACAGGCCTAAAAAAACATTTTAAAACCATTTTCACAAAAAATTGCAGATTTCTATTTTTGTCACCAAAAGCGATGACTCGATCATGCCGAAAAAGCGACATTCTGGACAGGCCTTAAAAAAAATTTGAACCATTTTCACAAAAAAGTGCAGATTTTTTTCTTCATTAAGTGACACAAAAACAGTGACCCGGTCATGCCCGGAACTATCGACATTCTGGACAGGCCTAAAAAAACATTTTAAAACCATTTTCACAAAAATTGCAGATTTCGTATTTTGTCCCTAAAAGCGATGACTCCGATCATGCCGAAAAAGCGACATTCTGGACAGGCCTAAAAAAAATTTTTAGAACCATTTTCAAAAAAAGCTCAGATTTTTCTTCATTTTGTGACACAAAAAACAGTGACCACGGTCATGCGAACTCCGAACATTCGGCGCCTAAAAAGCGAATTCTGGCAGGCCCTAAAAAACATTTTAAAACCATTTTCACAAAAAAATTGCAGATTTCTATTTTTGTCCCTAAAAACGGTGACTCCGATCATGCCGAACAGCGACTTGGACGGGCCTAAAATAGCGACATTCTGGACAGGCCTAAAAAAACATTTTAAAACCATTTTCACAAAAAATTGCAGATTTCTATTTTTTGTCACAAAAAGCAGTGATAAGCTCCGATCATGCGAACTCAGGGACATTCTAGGACAGGCCTAAAAAAGATTTTAAAACCAATTTTTCACAAAAAATGCAGATTTTTTTCTTCATTCGTGACACAAAAACAGTGACCCGGTCATGCCGAACTAGCGACATTCTGGACAGGCCTAAAAAAACATTTTAAAACCATTTTTCACAAAAAATTGCAGATTTCTATTTTGTCCCTAAAACGATGACTCCGATCATGCCCGAAAAAAGCGACATTCTGGACAGGCCTAAAAAAAATTTTAAAACCATTTTTCAAAAAAATTGCAGATTTTTTCATTTCGTGACACAAAAACAGTGACCCGGTCATGCCGAACTATCGACATTCTGGACAGGCCTAAAAAAACATTTTAAAACCATTTTCACAAAAAATTGCAGATTTCTATTTTGTCCCCAAAAACGATGACTCCGATCATGCCGAACAAAGCGACATTCTGGACAGGCCAAAAAAACATTTAGAACCATTTTCAAAAAAGCTCAGATTTTTATTTCATTTTGTGACACAAAAACAGTGACCCGGTCATGCCGAACTATCGACATTCTGGACAGGCCTAAAAAAAAACATTTTAAAACCATTTTCACAAAAATTGCAGATTTCTATTTTTGTCCCTAAAAGCGATGACTCCGATCATGCCGAACAGCGAGCATTCTGGACAGGCCTAAAAAAAATTTTTTAGAACCATTTTCACAAAATAAGCTCAGATTTTTCTTCATTTTTGTGACACAAAAACAGTGACCCGGTCATGCCGAACTATCGACATTCTGGACAGGCCTAAAAAAACATTTTAAAACCATTTTAAAGCAAAAAAAATTGCAGATTTCTATTTTGTCCCTAAAGCGGTGGACTCGATCATGCCGAAAAGCGACATTCTGGACAGGCCTAAAAAAAATTTTTTAAAACCATTTTCACAAAAAATTGCAGATATTTTTTTTTCATTTTGTGACACAAAAACAGTGACCCGGTCATGGCGGACTAAGCGACATTCTGGACGGGCCTAAAAAAACATTTTAAAACCATTTTCACAAAAAATTGCAGATTTCTATTTTGTCCCTAAAAGCGATGACTCCGATCATGCCGAAAAAGCGACATTCTGGACAGGCCTAAAAATATTTTAAAACCATTTTCAAAAATTGCTGATTTTTTTTCATTTTCGTGACACAAAAAACAGTGACCCGGTCATGCCGAACTATCGACATTCTGGACAGGCCTAAAAAAACATTTTAAAACCATTTTCACAAAAAAATTGCAGATTTCTATTTTGTCCCAAAAGCGATGACTCCGATCATGCCGAACTAGCGACATTCTGGACAGGCCTAAAAAACATTTTAAAACCATTTTCACAAAAAAGTTCAGATTTTTTTTTTCATTTTGGACACAAAAACAGTGACCCCGGTCATGCCGAACTATCGACATTCTGGACAGGCCTAAAAAAAACATTTTAAAACCATTTTCACAAAAAATTGCAGATAAATTTTTTCATTTTTGTCACCAAAACGGTGACTCCGGTCATGCCGACAAGCGACATTCTGGACGGGCCTAAAAAAACATTTTAAAACCATTTTCAAAAAAATTGCAGATTTCTTTTTGTCACAAAAACGGTGACTCGATCGCTTCTGGAGGTAAAAACCTAAATTTAAAACCATTTTCACAAAAAAGCCAGATTTCTGTTTTCATTTTGTCACAAAAACGGTGACCCCGGTCATGCCGAACTAGCGACATTCTGGACAGGCCTAAAAAACATTTTAAAACCATTTTCACAAAAAATTGCAGATATTTTTTTTCATTTTTTTGACACAAAAACAGTGACCCCGGTCATGCCGAACTATCGACATTCTGGACAGGCCTAAAAAAACATTTTAAAACCATTTTCACAAAAAATTGCAGATTTCTATTTTGTCCCTAAAAGCGATGACTCGATCATGCCGAACAAGCGACATTCTGGACAGGCCTAAAAAACATTTTAAAACCATTTTTCAACAAAAATTGCAGATTTTTTTTTCTTCATTAAGTGACACAAAAACAGTGACCCGGTCATGCCGAACTAGCGACATTCTGGACAGGCCTAAAAAAACATTTTAAAACCATTTTCACAAAAAATTGCAGATTTCTTATTTTGTCACCCAAAAGCGATGACTCCGATCATGCCCGAACTAGCGACATTCTGGACAGGCCTAAAAAAAAACATTTTAAAACCATTTTTCACAAAAAATTGCAGAGAATTTTTTTCATTTTTGTGACACAAAAACAGTGACCCGGTCATGCCGAACTATCGACATTCTGGACAGGCCTAAAAAACATTTTTAAACATATTTCACAAAAAATTGCAGATTTCTATTTTGTCACCTAAAAGCGATGACTCCGATCATGCCGAACTAGCGACATTCTGGACAGGCCTAAAAGAATTTAAAACCATTTTCACAAAATAAGCTCAGATTTTTTTTCATTTTTGACACAAAAACAGTGACCCCGGTCATGCCGAACTATCGACATTCTGGACAGGCCTAAAAAAACATTTTAAAACCATTTTCACAAAAAAGCTGCAGATTTTGTTTTCATTTTTTTGTCACAAAAGCGGTGACTCCCGATCATGCCGGAAAAGCGACATTCTGGACAGGATAAAAAACATTTTAAAACCATTTTCAAAAAATTGCAGATTTTTTTTTCATTTTTGACACAAAAACAGTGACCCGGTCATGCGCGGAACTATCGACATTCTGGACAGGCCTAAAAAACATTTTAAAACCATTTTTCAAAAAAATTGCAGATTTCTATTTTTTGTCCCCAAAAACGATGACTCCGATCATGCCGGAACAAGCGACATTCTGGACAGGCCTAAAAAAAAAAACATTTTAGAACCATTTTTCACAAAAAAGCTCAGATTTTTTTCTTCATTTGACACAAAAACAGTGACCCGGTCATGCCGAGCTCTCGACATTCTGGACAGGCCTAAAAAAACATTTTAAAACCATTTTCACAAAAAATTGCAGATATTTTTTTCTATTTTTGAAACACAAAAACGGTGACTCGGTCATGCCGAACTAAGCGACATTCTGGACAGGCCTAAAAAAACATTTTAAAACCATTTTTCACAAAAAATTGCAGATTTCTATTTTGTCACAAAACAAAGCGATGACTCCGGTCATGCCGAAACTGACATTCTGGACAGGGCCTAAAAAAACATTTTAGAACCATTTTCACAAAAAAGCTGCAGATTTCTTTTTATTTTTGACACAAAAGCAGGTTGACCCGATCATGCGAGACTAGCGACATTCTGGACAGGCCTAAAAACATTTTAAAACCATTTTCACAAAAATTGCAGATATTTTCTTCATTTTGAAGTGACACAAAAACAGTGAACCCGGTCATGCCCGAACTATCGACATTCTGGACAGGCCTAAAAAAAAACATTTTAAAACCATTTTAACAAAATTGCAGATTTCTTGATTTTGTCCCTAAAAACGATGACTCCGATCATGCCGAAAAACGCGACATTCTGGACAGGCCTAAAAAAAACATTTTAGAACCATTTTCACAAAAAATTGCAGATATTTTTTTCTTTTAAGTGGACACAAAAACAGTGACCCCGGTCATGGCGAACTAGCGACATTCTGGACAGGCCTAAAAAAACATTTTAAAACCATTTTCACAAAAAATGCAGATTTCTATTTTGTCCCTAAAAAAGCGATGACTCCGATCATGCCGAAAAAGCGACATTCTGGACAGGCACTAAAAAAATTTTTTAGAACCATTTTCAAAAAATTGCAGATTTTTTTTTCATTTTAGTGACACAAAAACAGTGACCCGGTCATGCCGAACTATCGACATTCTGGACAGGCCTAAAAAAACATTTTAAAACCATTTTCAAAAAATTGCAGATTTCTATTTTGTCCCCAAAAACGATGACTCCGATCATGCCCGGACAAAGCGACATTCTGGACAGGCCTAAAAAAAATTTTAAAACCATTTTCACAAAAATTGCTCAGATTTTTTTTTCATTTTGGACACACAAAAACAGTGAGCCCGGTCATGCCGAACTAGCGACATTCTGGACAGGCCCTAAAAAAACATTTTAAAACCATTTTCACAAAAAATTGCAGATATTTTTTCATTTTTTTGTCACCAAAACAGTGACCCCGGTCATGCCGAACTAGCGACATTCTGGACAGGCCTAAAAAAATTTTAGAACCATTTTCACAAAAAATTGCAGATTTCTATTTTTTGTCACCGGAAAATCGATCGTGCGGACTAGCGACATTCTGGACAGGCCTAAAAAAACATTTTAAAACCATTTTTCACAAAAATTGTGCAGATTTTTGTTTTATTTTGGACCCAAAAACGGTGACCCCGGTCATGCCGAACAGCGACATTCTGGACAGGCCTAAAAAAAAACATTTTTAAAACCATTTTCACAAAAAATTGCAGATATTTTTTTCATTTTGTGACACAAAAACAGTGACCCGGTCATGCCGAACTATCGACATTCTGGACAGGCCTAAAAAAACATTTTAAAACCATTTTCACAAAAAATTGCAGATTTCTATTTTGTCACCTAAAAACGATGACTCCGATCATGCCGAACAAAGCGACATTCTGGACAGGCCTAAAAAAAAAATTTTAGAACCATTTCCACAAAAAATTGCAGATTTTTTTTCTTCATTTTCGTGACACAAAAACAGTGACCCGGTCATGCCGAACTAGCGACATTCTGGACAGGCCTAAAAAAACATTTTAAAACCATTTTCACAAAAAATTGCAGATTTCTATTTTTTTGTCACAAAAAAACAGTGACCTCGATCCAGACGAAAAAGCGACATTCTGGACAGGCCTAAAAAAACATTTTAAAACCATTTTCACAAAAAATTGCAGATATTTTTTTCATTTTGTGACACAAAAACAGTGACCCGGTCATGCCGAACTATCGACATTCTGGACAGGCCTAAAAAACATTTTAAAACCAATTTTCACAAAAAATTGCAGATTTCTATTTTGTCCCCAAAAACGATGACTCCGATCATGCCGAACAAGCGACATTCTGGACAGGCCTAAAAAAACATTTTAAAACCATTTTTCACAAAAATAAGCTGCAGATTTTTTCATTTTTGACACAAAAACAGTGACCCCGGTCATGCCGAACTATCGACATTCTGGACAGGCCTAAAAAAAACATTTTAAAACCATTTTCACAAAAATTGCAGATTTTTTTTGCTTTTTTGTCACAAAAACGGTGACCCGGTCATGCCGAACTGCGACATTCTGGACAGGCCTAAAAAATTTTAAAACCATTTTCACAAAAAATTGCAGATTTTTTTTTCATTTTGACACCAAAAACAGTGACCCCGGTCATGCCGAACTAGCGACATTCTGGACAGGCCTAAAAAAACATTTTAAAACCATTTTTCACAAAAATTGCTAAAGATTTTTTTTTCATTTTGTGACACAAAAACGGTGACCCGGTCATGCCGAACTAGCGACATTCATGGACAGGCCTAAAAAAAATTTTAAAACATATTTCACAAAAATTGCAGATATTTTTTTCATTTTTGGCTACAAAAACATGACCCGGTCATGCCGAACTATCGACATTCTGGACAGGCCTAAAAAAACATTTTAAAACCATTTTCACAAAAAATTGCAGATTTCTATTTTGTCCCCAAAAGCGATGACTCCGATCATGCCGAAACAAGCGACATTTTGGACAGGCCTAAAAAACAATTTAAAACCATTTTTCAAACAAAAATTGCAGATTTTTCTTCATTTGTGACACAAAAACAGTGAACCCGGTCATGCGCGAACTATCGACATTCTGGACAGGCCTAAAAAAACATTTTAAAACCATTTTCACAAAAAATTGCGTTAAAGATTTTTTCATTTTTGTCCCTAAAAAACGGTGACTCCGGTCATGCCGGAACTAAGCGACATTCTGGACAGGCCTAAAAAACATTTTAAAACCATTTTCAACAAAAATTGCAGATTTCTATTTTTGTCCACCAAAAACGGTGACCCCGGTCATGCCGAACTAGCGACATTCTGGACAGGCCTAAAAAAAACATTTTAAAACCATTTTCACAAAAAAGTGCAGATTTTTTTTTCATTTTGGTGACCAAAAAACGGGACCCTCGGGTCATGCCGAACTAACGACATTCTGGACAGGCCTAAAAAAACATTTTAAAACCATTTTCACAAAAAATTGCAGATATTTTTTTTTTTCTTCATTTTAGTGACACAAAAACAAGTGACCCGGTCATGCCGAACTATACGACATTCTGGACAGGCCTAAAAAAAAACATTTTAAAACCATTTTCACAAAAAATTGCAGATTTCTATTTTGTCCACCAAAAGCGATGACTCCGATCATGCCGAACAAGCGACATTCTGGACAGGCCTAAAAAAAAATTTTAGAACCATTTTCACAAAAAAGTTGCAGATTTTTTTTTTCTTCATTGATTGACACAAAAACAGTGACCCGGTCATGCCGAACTAGCGACATTCTGGACGGGCCTAAAAAAACATTTTAAAACCATTTTACAAAAAATTGCAGATTTCTATTTTGTCCCTAAAAACGATGACTCCGATCATGCCGAAAAAGCGACATTCTGGACAGGCCTAAAAAAACATTTTAGAACCATTTTCACAAAAAAGCTCAGATTTTTCTTCATTTTTGTTACACAAAAACAGTGACCCCGGTCATGCCGAACTATCGACATTCTGGACAGGCCTAAAAAAACATTTTAAAACCATTTTCACAAAAAATTGCAGATTTCTATTTTGTCCCCAAAAGCGATGACTCCGATCATGCGAAAGCGACATTTGGACTAAAATAGCGACATTCTGGACGGGCCTAAAAAACATTTTAAAACCATTTTCACAAAAATTGCAGATTTCTATTTTGTCACCAAAAACGGTGACTCCGATCATGCCGAACTAGCGACATTCTGGACAGGCCTAAAAAAACATTTTAAAACCATTTTCACAAAAATTGCTCAGATTTTTTGTTTTCATTTTTGACACAAAAACGGTGACCCCGGTCATGCCGAACTAGCGACATTCTGGACAGGCCTAAAAAAACATTTTAAAACCATTTTCACAAAAAATTGCAGATATTTTTTTCATTTTTTGACACAAAAACAGTGACCCGGTCATGCGGAACTATCGACATTCTGGACAGGCCTAAAAAAACATTTTAAAACCATTTTCACAAAAAATTGCAGATTTCTATTTTTGTCCCTAAAAGCGATGACTCCGATCATGCCGAACAAGCGACATTCTGGACAGGCCTAAAAAAGAATTTTAGAACCATTTTCACAAAATAAGCTCAGATTATTTTTTTCATTTTTGACACAAAAAACAGTGACCCCGGTCATGCCGAACTATCGACATTCTGGACGGGCCTAAAAAAAACATTTTTAAAACCAATTTTCACAAAAAATTGCAGATTTCTATTTTGTCCCTAAAAGCGATGACTCCGATCATGCCGAGAAACGACATTCTGGACAGGCCTTAAAAAAATTTTAGAACCATTTTCACAAAAAATTGCAGATTTTTTTCTTCATTCGTGACACAAAAACAGTGACCCGGTCATGCCGAACTATCGACATTCTGGACAGGCCTAAAAACATTTTAAAACCATTTTCACAAAAAATGCAGATTTCTATTTTGTCCCTAAAAACGATGACTCGATCATGCCGAAAAAGCGACATTCTGGACAGGCCTAAAAAAACATTTTAAAACCATTTTCACAAAAAAAGCTCAGATTTTTTTTCATTTGACACAAAAACAGTGACCCGGTCATGCCGAACTATAGATGGAACAAACTCGACATTCTGGACAGGCCTAAAAACATTTAAAACCATTTTCACAAAAAATTGCAGATTTCTATTTTTGTCCCTAAAAACGATGACTCCGGTCATGCGACACGACATTGCACCTAAACGACATTCTGGACAGGCCTAAAAAAACATTTTAAAACCATTTTCACAAAAAATTGCAGATTTCTATTTTGTCACAAAAAGCGATGACTCCGGTCATGCCGGACAAGCGACATTCTGGACAGGCCTTAAAAAAGCATTTTAAAACCATTTTCACAAAAATTGCTGATTTTTTTTTCTTCATTTAAGTGACACAAAAAACAGTGACCCCGGTCATGCCGAACTATAGCGACATTCTGGACGGGCCTAAAAAAACATTTTAAAACCATTTTCACAAAAAATTGCAGATTTCTATTTTGTCCCCTAAAAAGCGATGACTCCGATCATGCCGAAAAAGCGACATTCTGGACAGGCCTAAAAAAAAATTTTAAAACCATTTTCAAAAAAATTGCAGATTTTTTTTTTCATTTCGTGACACAAAAACAGTGACCCGGTCATGCCGAGACTATCGACATTCTGGACAGGCCTAAAAAAACATTTTAAAACCATTTTCACAAAAAAATTGCAGATTTCTATTTTTGTCCCCAAAAGCGATGACTCCGATCATGCCGGAACAGCGACATTCTGGACAGGCCTAAAAAAAATTTTAAAACCATTTTCACAAAAAAAGCTCAGATTTTTTATTTCATTTTTGACAAAAAACAGTGACCCGGTCATGCCAGACACCTCGACATTCTGGACAGGCCTAAAAAAACATTTTAAAACCATTTCACAAAAATTGCAGATTTCTATTTTGTCCCTAAAAGCGGTGACTCCGATCATGCCGAACTAGCGACATTCTTGGACAGGCCTTAAAAAAATTTTAAAACCCATTTTCACAAAAATTGCAGATTTTTTTCTTCATTTGTGACACAAAAACAAGTGACCCGGTCATGCCGAACTATCGACATTCTGGACAGGCCCTAAAAAAACATTTTAAAACCAATTTTCACAAAAAATTGCAGATTTCTATTTTTGTCCCTAAAACTGATAACTCCGATCATGCCGGAACTGCCGAAAACATTCTGGACAAGGCCTAAAAAAATTTAAAACCATTTTCACAAAAAAATTGCAGATATTTTTTTTTCATTTTCGTGACACAAAAACAGTGACCCGGTCATGCCGGACTAACGACATTCTGGACAGGCCTAAAAAAAACATTTTAAAACCATTTACACAAAATTGCAGATTTCTATTTTGTCCCTAAAAGCGATGACTCCGATCATGCCGAAAAAAGCTACTGGACAGGCCTAAAAAAGCATTTAAAACCATTTTCACAAAAAATTGCAGATATTTTTTTTTCGTTTTTGACACAAAAACAGTGAACCCGGTCATGCCGGACTATCGACATTCTGGACAGGCCTAAAAAAACATTTTAAAACCATTTTTCACAAAAAATTGCAGATTTCTATTTTGTCCCCAAAAGCGATGACTCCGATCATGCCGAACAGCGACATTCTGGACAGGCCTAAAAAAAATTTTTAGAACCATTTTCACAAAAAAAAGCTCAGATTTTTTTTTCATTTTTGACACAAAAACAATGACCCGGTCATGCCGAACTAGCGACATTCTGGACGGGCCTTAAAAAAACATTTTAAACCATTTTCACAAAAAATTGCAGATTATTTTTCATTTTGTGACACAAAAACAGTGACGTCATGCCGAACTAGCGACATTCTGGACAGGCCTAAAAAACATTTTAAAACCATTTTCACAAAAAATTGCAGATTTCTATTTTGTCACCAAAAACGATGACTCCGATCATGCCGGACAAGCGACATTCTGGACAGGCCTAAAAAAAATTTTAAAACCATTTTCAACAAAAATTGACAGATTTTTTTCTTCATTACGTGACACAAAAACAGTGACCCCGGTCATGTGCCGGACTAGCGACATTCTGGACAGGCCTAAAAAACAATTTTAAAACCATTTTCACAAAAAATTGCAGATTTCTATTTTGTCCCTAAAAACGATGACTCCGATCATGCCGAAAAAGCGACATTCTGGACAGGCCTAAAAAAAATTTTAAAACCATTTTCACAAAAAATTGCAGATATTTTTTTCATTTTGACACAAAAACAGTGACCCGGTCATGCCGAACTATCGACATTCTGGACGGGCCTAAAAAAACATTTTAAAACCATTTTCACAAAAAATTGCAGATTTCTATTTTTGTCCCCAAAAGCGATGACTCCGATCATGCCGAACAAGCGACATTCTGGACAGGCCTAAAAAAAATTTTTAAAACCATTTCCCAAAATAGCTCAGATTTTTTCATTTTTGACACAAAAAACAGTGACCCGGTCATGCCGAACATAGCGACATTCTGGACAGGCCTTAAAAAACATTTTAAAACCATTTTCACAAAAATTGCAGATTTTTTTCTATTTTGTCACAAAAAGCAGGATATCCGATCATGCCGAAACGAACATTCTGGACAGGCCTAAAAAACATTTAAAACCATTTTCACAAAAGCTGCAGATTTTTTTTTCATTTTTGACACCAAAAACAGTGACCCGGTCATGCCGGACTATCGACATTCTGGACAGGCCTAAAAAAAACATTTTAAAACCATTTTCACAAAAATTGCAGATTCTTTTTTTCATTTTTGTCACCAAAAGCGGTGACCCGATCATGCCGAACAAGCGACATTCTGGACAGGCCTAAAAAAGCATTTTAAAACCATTTTCAAACAAAAAAGCTCAGAGATTTTTTTTTCATTTTTGTGACACAAAAACAGTGACCCGGTCATGCCGAGCCTATCGACATTCTGGACAGGCCTAAAAAAACATTTTAAAACCATTTTCACAAAAAATTGCAGATTTCTATTTTTGTCCCCAAAAGCGATGACTCGATCATGCCGAACTAGCGACATTCTGGACAGGCCTAAAAAAAATTTTAGAACCATTTTTCACAAAAAAAGCTCAGATTTTTTTTCATTTTTGAACACAAAAACAGTGACCCGGTCATGCCGGACTATCGACATTCTGGACAGGCCCTAAAAAACATTTTAAAACCATTTTCACAAAAAATTGCAGATTTCTATTTTTGTCCCCAAAAGCGATGACTCCGATCATGCCGAATAAGCGACATTCTGGACAGGCCTAAAAAAAATTTTAGAACCATTTTTCACAAAAATGCTCAAATTTTTTTTCATTTTTGACACAAAAAAACAGTGACCCGGTCATGCCGAACTATCGACATTCTGGACAGGCCTAAAAAAACATTTTAAAACCATTTTCACAAAAAATTGCAGATTTCTATTTTTTGTCCCTTAAAAGCGATGACTCCGATCATGCCGAACAAGCGACATTCTGGACAGGCCTAAAAAACATTTTAAAACCATTTTCACAAAAAATGCTCAGATATTTTCTTCATTTTTGACACAAAAACAGTGACCCGGTCATGCCGGAACTATCGACATTCTGGACAGGCCTAAAAAAAACATTTTAAAACCATTTTCACAAAAAATTGCAGATTTCTATTTTGTCACCCAAAAGCGATGACTCCGATCATGCCGAACTAGCGACATTCTGGACAGGCCTAAAAAAAATTTTTAGAACCATTTTCACAAAAAAAGCTCAGATTTTTGTTTTCATTTTTGTGACACAAAAACAGTGACCCGGTCATGCCGAACTATCGACATTCTGGACAGGCCTAAAAACATTTTAAAACCATTTCTCACAAAAATTGCAGATATTTTCATTTTTTTGTCACAAAAACGGTGACTCCGGTCATGCCGAACTAAGCGACATTCTGGCGAAGGCCTAAAAAACATTTTAAAACCATTTTCACAAAAAATTGCAGATTTCTATTTTTGTCACCAAAAACGGTGACTCCGGTCATGCCGAACTAGCGACATTCTGGACAGGCCTAAAAAAAAACATTTTAAAACCATTTTCACAAAAATTGCTGCAGATTTTTTTCATTTTTGACACAAAAACGGTGACCCCGGTCATGCCGAATAGACGACATTCTGGACAGGCCTAAAAAACATTTTAAAACCATTTTCACAAAAATTGCAGATATTTTTTCTTCATTTTTGACTCAAAAACGGTGACCCGGTCATGCCGAACTAACGACATTCTGGACAGGCCTAAAAAACATTTTAAAACCATTTTCACAAAAAATTGCAGATTTCTATTTTTGTCACCAAAAGCGGTGACTCCGATCATGCCGAACTAAGCGACATTCTGGACAGGCCTAAAAAAAACATTTTAGAACCATTTTCACAAAAATGCTCAGATTTTTTGTTTTCATTTTAGACAAAAACAGTGACCCGGTCATGCCGGAACTAGCGACATTCTGGACAGGCCTAAAAAAACATTTAAAACCATTTTCACAAAAAATGCTCAAGATTTTTTTTCATTTTTGACACAAAAACCGTGACCCGGTCATGCCGAACTAGCGACATTCTGGACAGGCCTAAAAAAACATTTTAAAACCATTTTCAAAAATTGCAGATTTTTTCATTTTTTGTCACAAAACAGGTACCCGGTCATGCCGAACTAGCGACATTCTGGACAGGCCTAAAAAAAATTTTAAAACCATTTTCAAAAAAATTGCAGATATTTTTTCATTTTTTGACACAAAAACAGTTTCGACCGGTCATGCCGAACTATCGACATTCTGGACAGGCCTAAAAAAACATTTTAAAACCATTTTCACAAAAAATTGCAGATTTCTATTTTGTCACCCAAAAGCGATGACTCCGATCATGCCGAACAAAGCGACATTCTGGACAGGCCTAAAAAAAATTTTAAAACCATTTTCACAAAAATTGCTCAGATTTTTTTTTCATTTTTGACACAAAAACAGTGACCCGGTCATGCCGAACTATCGACATTCTGGACAGGCCTAAAAAAACATTTTAAAACCATTTTTCACAAAAAATTGCAGAATTTTTTTTTTCATTTTTGACACCAAAAGCGGTGACCCGGTCATGCCGAAGCGACATTCTGGACAGGCCTAAAAAACATTTTAAAACCATTTTCACAAAAAAATTGCTGAGATTTTTCATTTTGACACCAAAAACAGTGACCCGGTCATCCGAACTAGCGACATTCTGGACAGGCCTAAAAAAAACATTTTAAAACCATTTTCACAAAAAATTGCAGATTTTTTTTCATTTTTGTCACAAAAACGGTGTACCCGGTCATGCCGAACTAGCGACATTCTGGACAGGCCTAAAAAAACATTTTAAAACCATTTTCACAAAAAATTTGCAGATTTCTTTTTTCATTTTTGTGACACACAAAAACAGTGACCCGGTCATGCCGGAACTATCGACATTCTGGACGGGCCTTAAAAAAACATTTTAAAACCATTTTCACTAAAATTGCAGATTTCTATTTTGTCCCCAAAAACGATGACTCCGATCATGGCGAACTAAGATTCTGGACAGGCCTAAAAAAACGATTTAAAACCATTTTCACAAAAATAGCTCAGATTTTTTGTTTTCATTTTGTGACACAAAAACAGTGACCCGGTCATGCCAGCTCTCGACATTCTGGACAGGCCTAAAAAAACATTTTAAAACCATTTTCACAAAAAATTGCAGATATTTTTCATTTTTTTGACACAAAAAACAGTGACCCGGTCATGCCGAACTAGCGACATTCTGGACAGGCCTAAAAAACATTTTAAAACCATTTTCACAAAAAGTGGGATTTCTATTTTTGTCACCAAAAACGATGACTCGGTCATGCGCGAACTAGCGACATTCTGGACAGGCCTAAAAAAACATTTTAGAACCATTTTCACAAAAAAGCTCAGATTTTTCCATTTTTTGACACAAAAACAGTGACCCCGGTCATGCCGGACTATCGACATTCTGGACAGGCCTAAAAAACATTTTAAAACCATTTTCACAAAAAGCCAAGATTTTTCATTTTTTTGTCACAAAAACGGTGAACCCGGTCATGTGCGAATAGCGACATTCTGGACAGGCCTAAAAAAAATTTAAAACCATTTTCACAAAAAATTGCAGATTTTTTTTTCATTTTTGACACAAAAACAGTGACCCGGTCATGCCGAACTATCGACATTCTGGACAGGCCTAAAAAACATTTTAAAACCACTTTCACAAAAATTGCAGATTTCTATTTTTGTCCCCAAAACGATGATCTCGATCATGCCGACAAGCGACATTCTGGACAGGCCTAAAAAAAGCATTTTAAAACCATTTTTCACAAAAATAGCTCAGATTTTTTTCTTCATTTTGTGACACAAAAACAGTGACCCGGTCATGCCGAACTATCGACATTCTGGACAGGCCTAAAAAAACATTTTAAAACCATTTTCACAAAAAATTGCAGATTTCTATTTTTTGTCCCCAAAAGCGATGACTCGGTCATGCCGAACAAAGCGACATTCTGGACAGGCCTAAAAAAAATTTTAGAACCATTTTTCACAAAAATAGCTCAGATTTTTTTTTGTTTTTGACACAAAAACAGTGACCCCGGTCATGCCGAACTATCGACATTCTGGACAGGCCTAAAAAAACATTTTAAAACCATTTTCACAAAAAATTGCAGATTTTTTTTCTTCATTTTTGTCACAAAAACGGTGACTCGGTCATGGCGAACTAAGCGACATTCTGGACAGGCCTAAAAAAACATTTAAAACCATTTTCACAAAAAATTGCAGATTTCTTTATTTTGTGACACCAACGCCCAGTACGCTATGCGAACTAAGCGACATTCTGGACAGGCCTAAAAAAAATTTTAAAACCATTTTCACAAAAAAGCTGCAGATTTTTTTTCATTTTGGACACAAAAACAGGGACCCCGGTCATGCCGAACTAGCGACATTCTGGAAGCAGGCCTAAAAAAACATTTTAAAACCATTTTCACAAAAATTGCAGATTTTTTTTCATTTTTGTCACAAAAAACAGTGACCCGGTCATGCCGAACTAGCGACATTCTGGACAAGGCCTAAAAAAACATTTTAAAACCATTTTCACAAAAAATGCTCAAGATTTTTTTTTCATTTTTGACACAAAAACAGTGACCCCGGTCATGCCGAACTAGCGACATTCTGGACAGGCCTAAAAAAACATTTTAAAACCATTTTTCACAAAAATTGCAGATTTTTTTTCATTTTTTGACACAAAAACGGTGACCCCGGTCATGCCGAACTAGGGCATTCTGGACAGGCCAAAAAAAACATTTTAAAACCATTTTCACAAAAAATTGCAGATATTTTTTCATTTTTGTCACAAAAACAGTGACCCGGTCATGCCGGAACTATCGACATTCTGGACAGGCCTAAAAAACATTTTAAAACCATTTTCACAAAAATTGCAGATTTCTATTTTTTGTCACCAAAAGCGATGACTCCGATCATGCCGAACTAAGCGACATTCTGGACAGGCCTAAAAAAATTTTAGAACCATTTTTCACAAAAAAAGCTCAGATTTTTTTTTCGTTTTGGACACAAAAACAGTGACCCGGTCATGCCGAACTAGCGACATTCTGGACAGGCCTAAAAACATTTTAAAACCATTTTCACAAAAAATTGCAGATATTTTTTTCATTTTTTGACACAAAAACAGTGACCCGGTCATGCCGAACTATCGACATTCTGGACAGGCCTAAAAAAACAATTTTAAAACCATTTTCACAAAAAATTGCAGATTTCTATTTTGTCACCTAAAAACGATGACTCCGATCATGCGAAAAGCGACATTCTGGACAGGCCTAAAAAACATTTTAAAACCATTTTCACAAAAAGCTCAGATTTTTCATTTTGTGACACAAAAACAGTGACCCCGGTCATGCCGAACTAGCGACATTCTGGACAGGCCTAAAAAAACATTTTAAAACCATTTTCACAAAAAATTGCAGATTTCTATTTTTGTAAAAACGATGACTCCGATCATGCCGAACAAGCGACATTCTGGACAGGCCTAAAAAAACATTTTAGAACCATTTTCACAAAAAATTGCTCAGATTTTTTTTTTATTTTTGACACAAAAACAGTGACCCGGTCATGCCGAACTATCGACATTCTGGACAGGCCTAAAAAAACATTTTAAAACCATTTTCACAAAAAATTGCAGATTTCTATTTTTGTCCACCAAAAGCGATGATCTCGATCATGCCGAACAAGCGACATTCTGGACAGGCCTAAAAAAACATTTTAAAACCATTTTCACAAAAAATTGCAGATTTTTTTCTTCATTTTCGTGACACAAAAACAGTGACCCCGGTCATGCCGGACTAATCGACATTCTGGACAGGCCTAAAAAACATTTTAAAACCATTTTCACAAAAATTGCAGATTTTTTTTCATTTTTGACACAAAAACAGTGACCCGGTCATGCCGAACTATCGACATTCTGGACAGGCCTAAAAAAACATTTTTAAAACCATTTTTCAAAAAATTGCAGATTTCTATTTTTGTCACAAAAACGAGTGACTCTCCGATCATGCCGAACAAGCGACATTCTGGCGACAGGCCTAAAAAAAATTTTAGAACCATTTTCACAAAAATGCTCAGATTTTTTTTTCATTTTTGACACAAAAAACAGTGACCCGGTCATGCCGAACTATCGACATTCTGGACAGGCCTAAAAAAACATTTTAAAACCATTTTCACAAAAAATTGCAGATTTCTATTTTTGTCCCTAAAAGCGATGACTCCGATCATGCGAACAAGCGACATTCTGGACAGGCCTAAAAAAAATTTTTAGAACCATTTTCACCAAAAAATTGCAGATATTTTTTTCATTTTTGACACAAAAACAGTGCCCCGGTCATGCCGAACTATCGACATTCTGGACAGGCCTAAAAAAACATTTTAAAACCATTTTCACAAAAAATTGCAGATTTCTATTTTGTCACCCCAAAACGATGACTCCGATCATGCCGGACAAGCGACATTCTGGACAGGCCTAAAAAAAATTTTAAAACCATTTCACAAAAATGCTCAGATTTTTTGTTTTCATTTTTGACACAAAAACAGTGACCCCGGTCATGCCGAACTATCGACATTCTGGACAGGCCTAAAAAAACATTTTAAAACCATTTTCACAAAAATGGCAGATTTCTATTTTATTTTGGACACAAAAACGGTGACCCGGTCATGCCGGACTAGCGACATTCTGGACAGGCCTAAAAAAAATTTTAAAACCATTTTCACAAAAAATTGCAGATATTTTCTTTTTTCATTTTGTGACACAAAAACAGTGCCCCGGTCATGCCGAACTATCGACATTCTGGACAGGCCTAAAAAACATTTTAAAACCATTTTCACAAAAAATTGCAGATTTCTATTTTGTCACCAAAAAGCGGTGACTCCGATCATGCCCGAACAAGCGACATTCTGGACAGGCCTAAAAAAACATTTAAAACCATTTTCACAAAAAAGCTCAGATTTTTTTTCATTTTGTGACAAAAAAACAGTGACCCGGTCATGCCGGACTATCGACATTCTGGACAGGCCTAAAAAAAACATTTTAAAACCATTTTCACAAAAAATTGCAGATATTTTTTTCATTTTTTTGTCACAAAAACGGTGACCCGGTCATGGCGAACTAGCGACATTCTGGACAGGCCTTAAAAAACATTTTTAGAACCATTTTCACAAAAAATTGCAGAATTTCTGTTTTTTTGTCACAAAAACAGTGACTCCGGTCATGCCCGAAACTAGCGACATTCTGGACAGGCCTAAAAAAACATTTTAGAACCATTTTCACAAAAAAGCTGCAGATTTTTGTTTTCATTTTGCACCAAAAACAGTGATTCCCGGTCATGCCGAACTGCGACATTCTAGGGCAAAAAACATTTTAAAACCATTTTCACAAAAAAGTTGCAGATATTTTTTTTCATTTTTTGACACAAAAACAGTGACCCGGTCATGCCGAACTATCGACATTCTGGACAGGCCTAAAAAAACATTTAAAAACCATTTTCACAAAAATTGCAGATTTCTATTTTGTCACCAAAACGATGACTCCGATCATGCCGGACAACGCGACATTCTGGACAGGCCTAAAAAACATTTTAAACCATTTTCACAAAAAAATGCTCAGATTTTTCTTCATTTTTGACACAAAAACAGTGACCCGCGGTCATGCCGAACTATCGACATTCTGGACAGGCCTAAAAAACATTTTAAAACCAATTTTCACAAAAATGTGCAGATTCTTATTTTGTCACCAAAAGCGGTGACTCCGATCATGCCGAACAAGCGACATTCTGGACAGGCCTAAAAAAACATTTTTAGAACCATTTTCACAAAAAAAACTTGCAGATTTTTTTCTTTCATTTTTGACACAAAAACAGTGACCCGGTCATGCCGGACTATCGACATTCTGGACAGGCCTAAAAAAACATTTTAAAACCATTTTCACAAAAATTGCAGATTTCTATTTTGTCCCAAAAGCGATGACTCCGATCATGCCGAACAAAGCGACATTCTGGACAGGCCTAAAAAACCATAATTTCAAAAAAAAGCTCAGATTTTTTTCTTCATTTTGTGACACAAAAACAGTGACCCGGTCATGCCGAGACTATCGACATTCTGGACAGGCCTAAAAAAACATTTTTAAAACCATTTTCACAAAAAATTGCAGATTTTCCATTTTTGTGCCAAAAAACGGTGACTCCGTCATGCGGGAACTAGCGACATTCTGGACAGGCCTAAAAAAACATTTTAGAACCATTTTCACAAAAAGCTGCAGATTTCTTTTTTGTGCCAACCAAAAACAGTGACCCGTCAGTCCGAACTATGCGACATTCGTGGACAGGCCTAAAAAACATTTTAAAACCATTTTCACAAAAATTGCAGATTTTTTCTATTTTGTGACACAAAAACGGTGACCCGGTCATGCCGAACTAAGCGACATTCTGGACAGGCCTAAAAAACATTTTAGAACCATTTTCACAAAAAAATTGCAGATTTCTTATTTTTGTCACCAAAAGCAGTGACTCCGGTCATGCCGAACTAGCGACATTCTGGACAGGCCTAAAAAAACAAACCATTTTCACAAAAAATTGCAGATTTTTCTATTTTTTGCCCAAAAAACGGTGACCCGGTCATGCCGGACTAAGCGACATTCTGGACAGGCCTAAAAAAACATTTTAGAACCATTTTCACAAAAACGCTGATTTCTTCATTTTTCACAAAAACAGTGACCCGGTCATGCCCGAACTATGCGACATTCTGGACAGGCCTAAAAAAAACTTTAAAACCATTTTCACAAAAAATTGCAGATTTCTATTTTCCTTTGTGACAAACGATACTCGATCATCTGACATTCTGGAAGGCCTAAAAAAACATTTTAGAACCATTTTCACAAAAATAGCAGGGATATTTTTTTTCATTTTTGCTCTACAAAAAAAACAGTGACCCGGGTCATGGCGAACTAGCGACATTCTGGACAGGCCTAAAAAAACATTTTAAAACCATTTTCACAAAAAATTGCAGATTTTTCTTATTTTGTGACCCAAAAACGGTGACCCCGGTCATGCCGAACTAGCGACATTCTGGGCAGGCCTAAAAAACATTTTAAAACCATTTTCACAAAAATGCTGATTTTTTTTGTTTTGAAAAAAACAGTGACCCCGGATCATGCTTAGAACTATCACATTCTGGACGGCCTACATTTTAAAACCATTTTCACAAAAAACTTGCAGATTTTTTCTTCATTTTTGACACAAAAACAGTGCCCCGGTCATGCCGAACTATCGACATTCTGGACAGGCCTAAAAAAACATTTTTAAAACCATTTTCACAAAAATTTGCAGATTTTTCTTCATTTTTGTCCCAAAATGACGGTCTCTGAATAAGCGACATTCTGGACGGGCCTAAAAAACATTTTAGAACCATTTTCACAAAAAAGCTTGCAGATTTTTTTTCATTGTTGCCACACAAAAACAGTGACCCGGTCATGCCGAACTAGCGACATGTCTGGACAGGCCTAAAAAAACATTTTAAAACCATTTTCACAAAAAATTGCAGATTTCTATTTTGTCCCCAAAAACGATGACTCCGATCATCCGCGACTGGCGACACATTTCTGGACAGGCCTAAAAAAAACATTTTAGAACCATTTTCACAAAAAAAGCTCAGATTTTTTCTTCATTTTTTGACACAAAAAGTGACCCGGTCTGCGGTTCGAATTCTGGACAGGCCTAAAAAAACATTTTAAAACCATTTTCACAAAAAATTGCAGATTTCTATTTTGTTGCCAAAAAGCGGTGACTCGATCATTCCGAACTAAGCGACATTCTGGACAGGCCAAAAAAACATTTTTAAACCATTTTCACAAAAAATTGCTGATTTTTTTCTTCATTTTCGTGACACCAAAAACAGTGACCCCGGTCATGCCCGAACTAGGCGACATTCTGGACAGGCCTAAAAAAACATTTTAAACCATTTTCACAAAAAAATTGCAGATTTCTTCATTTTTGTACCAAAAACAGTTGACCCCGCGCCCGAACTAAGCGACATTCTGGACAGGCCTTAAAAAACATTTTAAAACCAATTTTCACAAAAAATTGCAGATTTTTCTATTTTGTACCCAAAAACGGTGACCCGGTCATGCCGAACTAGCCGACATTCTGGACAGGCCTAAAAAAACATTTTAAAACCATTTTCACAAAAATTGCAGATATTTTTCACTTTATACCAAAAACGTGCTCGACATTCTGGACAGGCCTAAAAAAACATTTTAAAACCATTTTCACAAAAATTGCAGATTTCTATTTTTTGTCCCCAAAAACGATGACTCCGATCATGCCGAATACGACATTCTGGACAGCCTAAAAAACATTTTAAGAACCATTTTCACAAAAAAAGCTGCAGATTTTTTTTTCATTTTTGACAACAAAAACAGTGACCCGGTCATGCCGAACTATCGACATTCTGGACAGGCCTAAAAAAAGTTTTAAAACCATTTTCACAAAAAAATTGCAGATATTTTTTTTTTGTGACACAAAAACAGTGACCCGTCATGCGGAACTAACGACATTCTGGACAGGCCTAAAAAAACATTTTAAAACCATTTTCACAAAAAATTGCAGATTTTCTCTTCCTAAACATGTTGACCGGTCATGCCGAACTAGAATTCTGGACAGTGCCTAAAAAACATTTTTAAACCATTTTCACAAAAAAGCTGCAGTTTCTTTTTCGTCAAAAACAATGACTCTCGATCATGCCAACTCGATTCTGGATCAGGCCTAAAAAAAATTTATAAACCATTTTCACAAAAAATTGCAGATTTTTCTTTTCATTTTTGTCACCAAAAACAGTGACCCGGTCATGCCGAAACATTTGGCGAACATTCTGGACAGTGCCTAAAAAACCATATTTAAAACCATTATGACAAGTTTAAATTTGATGATTTCTATTTTTGTCACAAAAACAATGACCCCGGTCATGCCGAACTAGCGACATTCTGGACAGGCCTAAAAAAATTTTAAAACCAATTTTCACAAAATGAGTTGCAGATTTTTCTTTTTGACAAAAAAACGGTGACCCGGTCATGCCGAACTATGCGACATTCTGGACAGGCCTAAAAAAAAATTTTAAAACCATTTTCACAAAAAATTGCGATTTCATTTTTTGCACACACCGTGCGGCGTAAGCGACATTCTGGACAGGCCTAAAAAAAATTTTAAAACCATTTTTCACAAAAAATTGCAGATTTCTATTTTTGTCACTAAAAACGGTGGCTCCGATCATGCCGAACAAGCGACATTCTGGACAGGCCTAAAAAAACATTTTAAAACCATTTTCACAAAAAGTCAGATTTTTTTTTTCATTTTTTGACACAAAAACAGGGACCCGGTCATGCCGGACTATCGACATTCTGGACAGGCCTAAAAAAACCATTTTAAAACCATTTTCACAAAAAAAATTGCAGATTTTTTTTTCGACAAAAACAGTGATCCGGTCATGCCGAACTAGCGACATTCTGGACAGGCCTAAAAAAATTTAAAACCATTTTCAACAAAAAATTGCAGATTTCTATTTTGTCACCAAAAACGGTGACTCGATCATGCCGGAACTAGCGACATTCTGGACAGGCCTAAAAAAAACATTTTAAAACAATTTCCAAAAAAAATAAATTTTTTTCTTTTTTGTACACAAAAACAGTGACCCGGTCATGCCGAACTAGCGACATTCTGGACAGGCCTAAAAAAAATTTTAAAACCATTTTCACAAAAAATTGCAGATTTCTATTTTTGTCACAAAAACAATGACTCCGATCATGCCAACTAGCGACATTCTGGACAGGCCTAAAAAAACATTTTAAAACAATTTTTCAAAAAGCTCAGATTTCTATTTTCATTTTGCACATAAAAACAGTGACCCGGTCATGCCGAACTATCGACATTCTGGACGGGCCTAAAAAAACATTTTAAACCACATTTCACAAAAAATGGCAGATTTTTTTCATTTTGTCGACCCAAAAACAGTGACCCGGTCATGCCGAACTAGCGACATTCTGGACAGGCCTAAAAAACAATTTAAAACCATTTTCTCAAAAAATTGCATTGTCACAACCAAAAGCGGTGACCCCGGTCATGCGAACTAGCGACATTTCTGCTTCAAAAAACATTTTAGAACCATTTTCACAAAAAAGCTCAGATTTCTTTTCATTTTTTGTCACAAAAACAGTGACCCCGGTCATGCCGAACTAGCGACATTCTGGACAGGCCTAAAAAAAAATTTAAAACCATTTTCACAAAAATTGCAGATTTTCTTTTTTTTTTGTTGACATAACAGTGACTACGGTCATGCCGGAACTAAGCGACATTCTGGACGGGCCTAAAAAACATTTAGAACCATTTTTCACAAAATAGCGCAGATTTTTTTCTTCATTTTTGACACAAAAACAGTGACCCGGTCATGCCGAACTAGCGACATTCTGGACAGGCCTTAAAAAACATTTTAAACCATTTTCACAAAAATTGCAGATTTCTATTTTTTTTGTCACCAAAAACGGTGACCCCGATCATGCGAACTAGCGACATTCTGGACAGGCCTAAAAAAACATTTTAAAACCATTTTCACAAAAAAAGCTGCAGATTTCTCTTTTTCGTAGCAAAAACCCGGTCATGCCGACTAGCGACATTCTGGACAGGCCTAAAAAAAACATTTTAAATTTTCACAAAAATAAGTTGCAGATTTTTTCTATTTTGTCACACAAAACCGGGTCCCGGTCATGCCGAACTAGCGACTTCTGGAAGGCCTAATAAAACCATGTTTAACAAAAATTGCAATTTCTATTTTGTCATCAGATACTCCGATCAGCACGACATTCTGACATAAAAAACATTTTAAAACCACCATTCACAAAAATGCAGATTTTTTTTTCATTTTCGACACAAAAACAGTGACCCGGTCCCGGACTATCGACATTCTGGACAGGCCAAAAAAACATTTTAAAACCATTTTCCCAAAAAATTGCAGATTTCTATTTTTGTCACCAAAAACAATGACTCCGATCATGCCGGACTAAGCGACATTCTGGACAGGCCTAAAAAAACTTTTAGAACCAATTTTCACAAAAATAGCTCAGATTTTTTTTCATTTTCTCATTTGCAAAAACAGTGCCCCGTCATGCCGAACTATCGACATTCTGGACAGGCCTAAAAAAAATTTTAAAACCATTTTCACAAAAAAGTGCAGATTTTTTTCTTCATTTTCTGACACAAAAAACAGTGACCCGGTCATGCCGAACTAGCGACATTCTGGACAGGCCTAAAAAACATTTTAAAACTATTTTCACAAAAATTTGCAGATTTTTCTCATTTTTGTACCAAAAACAATGACCCGGTCATGCCGAACTAAGCGACATTCTGGACAGGCCACAAAAAAACATTTAAAACCATTTTCACAAAAATAGCAGATTTTTTTTCATTTTGTCCCCAAAACACTAAGAACAGTGCGAACTATCGACATTCTGGACAGGCCTAAAAAACATTTTAAAACCATTTTCACAAAAATTGCAGATATTTTTTTTTCATTTCGACACCTAAAAACAGTGACCCGGTCCATGCGAACTAGCGACATTCTGGACAGGCCTAAAAAAACATTTTAAAACCATTTTCACAAAAAATTGCAGATTTCTATTTTTGTCACAAAATCGATCAGGACGGACGAATTCTGGACCAGGCCTAAAAAAACATTTTAGAACCATTTTTAAAAAATGTCAAATTTTTTTTCATTTTCGTGACACAAAAACAGGGACCCGGTCATGCCGAACTCTCGGACATTCTGGACAGGCCTAAAAAAACATTTTAAAACCATTTTCACAAAAAAATTGCAGATTTCTTTTTTGTTTCCGCCCTAAAAACAATGACCCGGTCATGCCGAACGGACATTCTGGACAGGCCTAAAAAAACATTTTAGAACCATTTTCACAAAAAATTGCTCAGATTTCTTTTTCTTCTGTGAACAAAAACGGTGACCCGGTCATGCCGAACTATCGACATTCTGGACAGGCCTAAAAAACATTTTAAAACCATTTTCACAAAAAATTGCAGATTTTTCTATTTTGTCACCAAAACGTGACCCCGGTCATGCGAACTAGCGACATTCTGGACAGGCCTAAAAAACTTTAACCATTTTCACAAAAAAATTGCAGATTTCTATTTTTGTCACCAAAAAGCAATGACTCCGATCATGCGAACTAGCGACATTCTGGACAGGCCTAAAAAAACATTTTAAAACAATTTTACAAAATATGCAGTTTTTTTTTTTTTTGACAATAAAACAGTGACCCGGTCACGCGGAACTATCGACATTCTGGACAGGCCTATAAAACCATTTTCACAAAAATTGCAGATTTTTTTCTTTTTTCCCGACCAAAAAACAGTGACCCGGTCATGCCCGAACTATCGGACATTCTGGACAGGCCTAAAAAAACATTTTAAAACCATTTTCCACAAAAAATTGCAGATTTCTATTTTTGTCGCCAAAACGATGACTCGATCATGCCGAATAGCGAACATTCTGGACAGGCCTAAAAAAAACATTTTTAGAACAATTTTTCACAAAAAATAGCTCAATTTTTTTTTCATTTTTGACACAAAAACAGTACCCGGGTCATGCCGAACTATCGACATTCTGGACAGGCCTAAAAAAACATTTATAACCATTTCTCACAAAAAATTGCAGATTTTTTTCTATTTCATGACACTAAAAACAGTGACCCGTCTGCCGGCTAGCGACATTCTGGACAGGCCTAAAAAAACATTTTAAAACCATTTTTCCTACCAAAAATTGCAGATTTTTCTTATTTTGTCGAAACAAAAAACAGTGACCCCGGTCATGCCGAACTATCGACATTCTGGACAGGCCTAAAAAAACATTTTAAAACCATTTTTCACAAAAAAATAGCAGATTTTTTTCTTTCATTTTTTGACACAAAAACAGTGACCCGGTCATGCCGAACTAGCGACATTCTGGACGGGCCTAAAAAAACATTTTAAAACCAATTTTCACAAAAAATGCATTTTTTTCTTTTTTCGCGACAAAAACAGTGACCCGGTCATCCGAACTATCGACATTCTGGACAGGCCTAAAAAACATTTTTAAAACCATTTTCACAAAAATTCCAGATTTCTATTTTTTCACCAAAACGATGCGTGGTCATGCCGAACTAGCGACATTCTGGACAGGCCTTAAAAACATTTTATAACCATTTTCACAAAAAATTGCAGATATTTTTTTTCATTTTGCGACACAAAAAACAGTGACCCGGTCATGCCGAACTAGCGACATTCTGGACAGGCCTAAAAAAACATTTTAAAACCATTTTCTCACAAAAATTGCAGATTTCTATTTTTTGTCCCTAAAAACAGTGACTCGATCATGGCGAACTAAGCGACATTCTGGACGGGCCTAAAAAAAATTTAGAACCATTTTTCACAAAAATAGCTCAGATTTTTTTTTTTTTTGACACAAAAACAGTGACCCCGGTCATGCCGAACTATGCGACATTCTGGACAGGCCTAAAAAAACATTTTATAACCATTTTTCACAAAAAATTGCAGATATTTTTTTTCTTTTCCGCGTCCCAAAAACGTGACCATGCCGACTAGCGACATTCTGGACAGGCCTAAAAAACATTTTAAAACCATTTTCACAAAAAAATTGCAGTTTCTATTTTGTCACCAAAAACAGGTGACTCCGGTCATGCCGAACTAGCGACATTCTGGACAGGCCCTAAAAAAACATTTTAAACAATTTTTCACAAAAATAGTCAGATTTTTTTTATTTTTTTCGACACAAAAACAGTGACCCCGGTCATGCCCGAACTATCGACATTCTGGACAGGCCTAAAAAAACATTTTATAACCATTTCTCACAAAAATTGCAGATTTCTATTTTTTGTCACCAAAAAACAATGACTCCGGTCATGCCCGAACTAGCGACATTCTGGACAGAAAAAAAACATTTTAAACCATTTTCACAAAAAATTGCCAGATATTCTTTTTTTTTTTCGACACAAAAACAGTGACCCGGTCATGCCGAATAGCGACATTCTGGACAGGCCTAAAAAAAACATTTTAAACCATTTTCACAAAAATTGCAGATTTTTCATTTTCGTGACATACCCGGTCCGGAACTAGCGACATTCTGGACAGGCCTAAAAAACATTTTAAAACCATTTTTACAAAAATTGCAGATTTCCATTTTTTGTCACAAAACAATGACTCGATCATGCGCGAACTAAGCGACATTCTGGACGGGCCTAAAAAAACATTTAAAACAATTTTCACAAAAAAATAGCTCAGATTTTTTTTTCATTTTTGTCTACACAAAAACAGTGACCGGTCATGCCGAACTATCGACATTCTGGACAGGCCCAAAAAAACATTTTAAAACCATTTTCTCAAAAAAATTGCAGATTTCTATTTTTGTCCCCAAAAACAGTGACTCTCGATCATGCCGAATACGACATTCTGGACGGGCCTAAAAAAACATTTTAAAACAATTTCACAAAATAAAGTCAGATTTTTTTTTTTTGACACAAAAACAGTGACCCGGTCATGCGAACTATCGACATTCTGGAGCCTCAAAAAAACATTTTAAAACCATTTTCACAAAAAAATTGCAGTATTTTTTTTTTGTCACACAAAAACAGTGACCCGTCATGCCGGACTAGCGACATTCTGGACAGGCCTTAAAAAACATTTTAAAACCATTTTTCACAAAAATGCGCAGATTTCTTTTTTTGTCACAAAACAGTGATCGTCGCCGGACTAGCGACATTCTGGACAGGCCCTAAAAAAACATTTTAAAACCATTTTCACAAAAAAATTGCAGATTTTTTTTTTCATTTTTTTGACACAAAAACAGTGACCCCGGTCATGCCAAACTAGCGACATTCTGGACAGGCCTAAAAAAACATTTTAAAACTATTTTCCACAAAAAAATTGCAGATTTCTATTTTTGTCACACAAAAACAATGACTCGATCATGCCGAAAAGCGACATTTTGGACAGGCCTAAAAAAACTTTTTAGAACAATTTTTCACAAAAAAATAGCTCAGATTTTTTTTTTCATTTTTGACACCAAAAAACAGTGACCCGGTCATGCCGGACTATCGACATTCTGGACAGGCCTAAAAAAACATTTTATAACCATTTTCACAAAAAATTGCAGATATTTTTCTATTTTGTCCAGACAAAAACAGTGACCCGGTCATGCGAAACTAAGCGACATTCTGGACAGGCCTAAAAAAAACATTTTAAAACCATTTTCACAAAAAATTGCAGATTTCTATTTTTGTCATCACACAAAAACAGTGACTCCGATCATGCCGAACTAAGCGACATTCTGGACAGGCCTAAAAAAACATTTTAAAACCATTTTTCACAAAAATAGCCAGATTTTCATTTTTGCCGCCAAAAAACAGTGACCCCGGTCATGCCGAACTAGCGACATTCTGGACAGGCCCTAAAAAAACATTTTAAAACCATTTTCAAAAAAATTGCAGATTTTTTCATTTTGGCACAAAAACAGGAAAAATTTTGACATTCGTGTCATGACGGCTACGACATTCTGGACAGGCTTAAAAAACATTTTAAAACCATTTTTCACAAAAAATTGCAGATTTCTATTTTGTCACCTAAAAACGATGACTCGGTCATGCCGGCTAGCGACATTCTGGACAGGGCTAAAAAAACGTTTTAAAACCTATTTTCACAAAAAGTCAGATTTTTTTATTTTCTTCATTTTTGACACTAAAAACAGTGACCCCGGTCATGCCGAACTATCGACATTCTGGACAGGCCTAAAAAAACATTTTATAACCATTTTCAAAAAAATTGCAAATAAATTTTTTTTTTTTTCTAACGACGGATTCTGGACGGGCCTAAAAAACATTTTAAAAACCATTTTCACAAAAAATTGCAGATTTCTATTTTGTCGCCAAAAACAAGAATGACTCGATCATGCCGAACTAAGCGACATTCTGGAAGCCTAAAAAAAAAAATTTTAGAACAATTTTCACAAAAATAGCTCAGATTTTTTTTTTTTCATTTTTTGACACAAAAAGCAGTGACCCGGTCATGCCGAACTATCGACATTCTGGACAGGCCTAAAAAAAACATTTTATAACCATTTTCACAAAAAAAGATAGTTTTCAATTTTTTCATTCGACACAAAAAAACAGTGCCGCATGGCGACATTCTGGACAGGCCTAAAAAAACATTTTAAAACCATTTTTCACAAAAAATTGCAGATTTCTATTTTGTCACCAAAAAAATGACTCCGATCATGCCGAACTAGGCGACATTCTGGACAGGCCTAAAAAAACATTTTAGAAACATTTTTCACAAAAATAGCTCAGATTTTTTTCATTTTTCGCACAAAAACATGCCCGATGTCATGCCGAACTATCGACATTCTGGACAGGCCCTAAAAAAACATTTTAAAACCATTTTTCTCAAAAAATTGCAGATTTCTATTTTTGTCACCCAAAAACAGTGACTCCGATCATGCCGAACTAGCGACATTCTGGACAGGCCTAAAAAAACATTTTAAAACAATTTTTCACAAAAATAGCTCAGATTTTTTTCATTTCGTGACACAAAAACAGTGACCCGGTCATGCCGAACTCGACATTCTGGACAGGCCTAAAAAAACATTTTAAAACCATTCTCACAAAAAAAGTGCAGATTTTTTTTTCATTTTTCGCGACACAAACAGGACCCGAACTAGCGACATTCTGGACAGGCCCCTAAAAAACATTTTAAAACCATTTTCACAAAAAATTGCAGATTTCTATTTTTTTGTCACCATAAAAACAGTGACCCGGTCATGCAGCGACATTTTGGACAGGCCTAATAAAAATTTTAAAACAATTTTCACAAAAATGGCAGATTTTTTTTCATTTTTGACACAAAAACAGTGACCTCGGTCATGCCGAACTATCGACATTCTGGACGGGCCTTAAAAAACATTTTAAAACCATTTTCACAAAAAAATTGCAGATTATTTTGTCCCCAAAAACAGTGACCCGTATCTCGAACTAGCGACATTCTGGACAGGCCCTAAAAAACATTTAAAACTATTTTCACAAAAAATTGCAGATTTCTATTTTTGTCACCTAAAAACAATGACTCGATCATGCCGAACTATCGACATTCTGGACAGGCCTAAAAAAAACATTTTAAAACCATTTTCACTAAAAATTGCTCAGATTTCTTTTTTTCATTTTCGACACAAAAACAGTGTACCCGTCATGCCGGAACTATCGACATTCTGGACAGGCCTAAAAAACATTTTATAACCATTCTTCACAAAAAATTGCAGATTTTTTTCGTCACCAAAAACAGTGACTCCGATCTAACGACATTCTGGACAGGCCTTAAAAACATTTTAAAACCATTTTCTACAAAAAGTTGCAGATTTTTGTCTCCTCAAAAACAAGTGACTCCGGTCATGCCGAACTAATCGACATTCTGGACAGGCCTAAAAAAACATTTTAGAACCATTTTCACAAAAATAGCTCAGATTTTTTTTTCATTTTCTGACACAAAAAACAGTGACCCGGTCATGCCGAATATCGACATTCTGGACAGGCCTAAAAAAACATTTTAAAACCATTTTCACAAAAAAATTGCAGATATTTTTTTCATTTTCACAAACAAAAAGGACCCGGTATGCCGAACCAGCGACATTCTGGACAGGCCTAAAAAACATTTTAAACCAATTTTCACAAAATTGCAAATTTCTTTTTCTTCCATTTTTGTCACAAAAAACAGTGACTCTCGATCATGCCGAACTAAGTCGACATTCTGGACAGGCCTAAAAAAACATTTTAAAACAATTTTTCACAAAAATAGCTCAGATTTTTTTTCATTTTTTTGGCGAAAAACAGTGACCCGGTCATGCGAAACGACATTCTGGACAGGCCTAAAAAAACATTTTATAACCATTCTCACAAAAAAATTGCAGATTTTTTTTTCATTTCCGCGACACAAAAACAGTGACCCCGGCACTCGAGCGACATTGGACAGGCCTAAAAAACATTTTAAACCATTTTCTACAAAAAATTGCAGATTTCTATTTTGTCACCAAAAAGCAATGAAACTCGATCATGCCGAACTAAGCGAACATTTTGGCGGGCCTAAAAAAACATTTTAGAACCAATTTTCACAAAAATTGCCAGATTCTTTGTCTTACTTTAAAAAAAGACAGTACGTCATCCGCGAACTAAGCGACATTCTGGACAGGCCTAAAAAAACATTTTAAAACCATTTTCACAAAAAATTGCGTTTTTTTTTTCATTTTCGACCCAAAAACAGTGACCCGGTCATGCCGAATGCGACATTCTGGCAGTTTTATAACCATTTTAAAAAATTGCATATTTTTTTCATTTTCGACACAAAAATCAAACAGTGACCCGGTCATGCGAACTAGCGACATTCTGGACAGGCCTAAAAAAACATTTTAAAACTATTTTCACAAAAAATTGCAGATTTCTATTTTTGTCACCAAAAACGATGACTCCGATCATGCCGAACTAGCGACATTCTGGACAGGCCTAAAAAAACATTTTAGAACCATTTTCACAAAAATAGCTCGATTTTTATTTTTCTTTCATTTTTGACACACAAAAACAGTGACCCGGTCATGCCGAACTATCGACATTCTGGACAGGCCTAAAAAAAACATTTTATAACCATTTTCACAAAAAATTGCAGATTTATTTTTTTTCATTTTCGACACAAAAAAACATGGATTGACCCGGCGAACTAGCGACATTCTGGACAGGCCTAAAAAAACATTTTAAAACTATTTTCTCACAAAATTGCAGATTTCTATTTTGTCACCAAAAACAATGACTCCGATCATGCCGAACTAGCGACATTTTGGACGGGTAAAAACATTTAAAACCATTTTCACAAAAATAGCTCAGATTTTTTTTTTTCCATTTTTGAAAAACAGTGACCCGGTCATGCCGAACTAGCGACATTCTGGACAGGCCTAAAAAAACATTTTAAAACCATTTTCACAAAAATTGCAGAATTTTTTTTTCATTTTCACGACCCAAAAACAATGACCCCGGTCATGCGAACTAGCGACATTCTGGACAGGCCTAAAAAAACATTTTAAAACCATTTTCACAAAAATTGCAGATTTTTTTTTCTATTTTGTCGCGACACAAAACAGTGCTCGGTCATGTCCGAACTAGCGAATTCTGGAAGGCCTAAAAAACATTTTAAAACAATTTTCACAAAATAGCTCAGATTTTTTTTCATTTTTGTCACCAAAAACAGTGACCCGGTCATGCCGAACTATCGACATTCTGGACAGGCCTAAAAAAACATTTTATAACCATTTTCACAAAAAATTGCAGATATTTTTTCATTTTCACGGCACAAAAACAGTGACCCGGTCATGCCGAACTAAGCGACATTCTGGACAGGCCTAAAAAACATTTTAAAACTATTTTCACAAAAAATTGCAGATTTCTATTTTTGTCACCAAAAACAATGACTCCGATCATGCCGAACTAGCGACATTTTGGACAGGCCTAAAAAAACATTTTAGAACAATTTTCACAAAAATAGCTCAGATTTTTTTTTCATTTTTTGACACAAAAACAGTGACCCCGGTCATGCGAACTATCGACATTCTGGACAGGCCTAAAAAAACATTTTAAAACCATTTTCACAAAAAAATTGCAGAATTTTTTTTCTTTTCGCGACCCAAAAAACAGTGACCCGGTCATGCGAACTATCGACATTCTGGACAGGCCTAAAAAAATTTTATAACCATTTTCACAAAAATTGCAGATATTTTTTTTCATTTTCACGACACAAAAACAGTGACCCCGGGTCATGCCGAACTAGCGACATTCTGGACAGGCCTAAAAAAACCATTTTAAAACCATTTTTTCACAAAAAATTGCAGATTTCTTTTTTTGTCACCAAAAACAATGACTCGATCATGCCGAACTAGCGACATTTTGGACAGGCCTAAAAAAACATTTTAGAACAATTTTCACAAAAAATAGCTCAGATTTTTTTTTCATTTTTGACACAAAAACAGTGACCCGGTCATGCGAACTATCGACATTCTGGACAGGCCTAAAAAAACATTTTATAACCATTTTCACAAAAAATTGCAGATATTTTTTTTCATTTTCACGACCAAAAACAGTGACCCCGGTCATGCCGAATAGCGACATTCTGGACAGGCCTAAAAAAACATTTTAAAACCATTTTCACAAAAATTGCAGATTTCTATTTTTGTCACCAAAAACAATGACTCGATCATGCCGAACTAGCGACATTCTGGACAGGCCTAAAAAAACATTTAGAACAATTTTCACAAAAAATAGCTCAGATTTTTTTCATTTTTTGACCCAAAAACAGTGACCCGGTCATGCCGGAACTAGCGACATTCTGGACAGGCCTAAAAAAACATTTTAAAACCATTTTCACAAAAAATTGCAGATATTTTTTTTCATTTTCACGACACAAAAACAGTGACCCGGTCATGCGAACTAGCGACATTCTGGACAGGCCTAAAAAACATTTTAAAACCATTTTCCCAAAAAATTGCAGTTTCTATTTTGTCGCAAAAACAGTGACCCGATCATGCCGAACTAGCGACATTCTGGACAGGCCTAAAAAAACATTTTAAAACCATTTTCACAAAAAAATTGCAGATTTTTTTTCATTTTTATTTTCGACACAAAAACAGTGACCCCGGTCATGCCCGAACTAGCGACATTCTGGACAGGCCTAAAAAAACATTTTAAAACCATTTTCACAAAAAATTGCAGATATTTTTTTTCATTTTCCCGGCCCAAAAACAGTGACCCGATCATGCCGAACTAAGCGACATTCTGGACAGGCCTAAAAAACATTTTAAAACCATTTTCACAAAAATTGCAGATTTCTATTTTTGTCACCAAAAACAATGACTCCGATCATGCCGAACTAGCGACATTTTGGACAGGCCTTAAAAAACATTTTAAGAACAATTTTCACAAAATAGCTCGATTTTTTTTTCATTTTTTTTTTTTCGACACAAAAACAGTGACCCGGTCATGCCGAACTATCGACATTCTGGACAGGCCTAAAAAAAACATTTTATAACCATTTTCACAAAAAATTGCAGATATTTTTTTCATTTTGCGACACAAAAACAGTGACCCCGGTCATGCCGAACTAGCGACATTCTGGACAGGCCTAAAAAAACATTTTAAAACTATTTTCACAAAAATTGCAGATTTCTATTTTTGTCACCAAAAACAATGACTCCGATCATGCCGAACTAGCGACATTTTGGACAGGCCTAAAAAAAACATTTTAGAACAATTTTCACAAAAATAGCGCAGATTTTTTTCATATTTTTGTCTACAAAACAGTGACCCCGGTCATGCCGGAACTAGCGACATTCTGGACAGGCCCAAAAAAACATTTTAGAACCATTTTCACAAAAATTGCAGATATTTTTTTTCATTTTACGACACAAAAACAGTGACCCGGTCATGCCGAACTAGCGACATTCTGGACAGGCCTAAAAAACATTTTTAAAACCATTTTCACAAAAAATTGCAGATTTCTATTTTCGTCACAAAAACAATGACCCGATCATGCCGAACTAGCGACATTCTGGACAGGCCTAAAAAAACATTTTAGAACAATTTTCACAAAAATTGCTCAGATATTTTTTTTCATTTTTGACGACACAAAACAGTGACCCGGTCATGCCGAACTATCGACATTCTGGACAGGCCTAAAAAAAACATTTTAAAACCATTTTCACAAAAAATTGTCAGATATTTTTTTTCATTTTCCGCGACACAAAAATCAACTGCCGGGCAACTAGCGACATTCTGGACAGGCCTAAAAAAACATTTTAAAACTATTTTCACAAAAAATTGCAGATTTCTATTTTTGTCACCAAAAAAACAATGACCCGATCATGCCGAACTAGGTTCGACATTCTGGACAGGCCTAAAAAACATTTTAAAACAATTTTCACAAAAAATAGCTGCAGATTTTTTTTTCATTTTTTTGACACAAAAACAGTGACCCGGTCATGCGAACTATCGACATTCTGGACAGGCCTAAAAAAACATTTTATAACCATTTTCACAAAAATTGCAGATATTTTTTTACTTTTTTCGCACAAAAACAGTGACCCGGTCATGCCGAACTAGCGACATTCTGGACAGGCCTAAAAAAACATTTTAAAACCATTTTCACAAAAATTGCAGATTTTTATTTTTTGTCACAAAAAACAGTGACCCGGTCATGCCGAACTAGCGACATTCTGGACAGGCCTAAAAAAACATTTTAAAACCATTTTCACAAAAAATTGCAGATTTTTCTATTTTCCGTCACAAAAACAGTGACCCGATCATGCCGAACTAGCGACATTCTGGACAGGCCTAAAAAACATTTTAGAACAATTTTCACAAAAATAGTCAGATTTTTTTTCATTTTCGACACAAAAACAGTGACCCCGGGCCGAACTATCGACATTCTGGACAGGCCCTAAAAAACATTTTATAACCATTTTCACAAAAAAATTGCAGATATTTTTTTCATTTTCGACACAAAAAACAGTGACCCCGATCATGCCGAACTAGCGACATTCTGGACAGGCCTAAAAAAACATTTTAGAACAATTTTCACAAAAATAGCAGATTTTTTTCATTTTTGACACAAAAACAGTGACCCGGTCATGCCGAACTATCGACATTCTGGACAGGCCTAAAAAAACATTTTATAACCATTTTCAAAAAAATTGCTGATATTTTTTTCATTTTGACACAAAAACAGTAAATCCCGGTCATGCGAACTAGCGACATTCTGGACAGGCCTAAAAAACATTTTAAAACTATTTTCACAAAAAATTGCAGATTTCTATTTTTGTCCGACCAAAAACAATGACTCCGATCATGCCGAACTAGCGACATTCTGGACAGGCCTAAAAAAACATTTTAGAACAATTTTCACAAAAATAGCTCAGATTTTTTTTTGACACAAAAACAGTGACCCCGGTCATGCGGAACTATCGACATTCTGGACAGGCCTAAAAAAACATTTTATAACCATTTTCACAAAAATTGCAGATATTTTTTCATTTTCGCGACACAAAAACAGTGACCCGGTCTGCCGAACTAGCGACATTCTGGACAGGCCTAAAAAAACATTTTAGAACCATTTTCACAAAAAAAATTGCGATATTTTTTTTCTTTTCCGACACAAACAACAGTGACCCCGGTCATGCCGAACTAGCGACATTCTGGACAGGCCTAAAAAAAACATTTTATAACCATTTTCACAAAAATTGCAGATATTTTTTCATTTTTCCGACACAAAAACAGTGACCCGGTCATGCCGAACTATCGACATTCTGGACAGGCCTAAAAAAACATTTTAAAACCATTTTTCACAAAAAATTGCAGATTTTTTTTTCTTTTCACACACAAAAACAAGACGAACAGGGTCATGCGAACTAGCGACATTCTGGACAGGCCTAAAAAACATTTTAAAACTATTTTCACAAAAAATTGCAGATTTCTATTTTTGTCACCAAAACAATGACTCCGATCATGCCGAACTAGCGACATTTTGGACAGGCCTAAAAAAGCATTTTAGAACAATTTTTCCAAAAATAGCTCAGATTTTTTTCATTTTTGACACAAAAACAGTGGCCCGGTCATGCCGAACTATCGACATTCTGGACAGGCCTAAAAAACATTTTATAACCATTTTCACAAAAAATTGCAGAATTTTTTTTTCATTTTCCGACACAAAAACAGTGACCCCGGTCATGCGAACTACCGACATTCTGGACAGGCCTAAAAAACATTTTATAACCATTTTCACAAAAAATTGCAGATATTTTTTTTTTCACGTCTCACAAAAACAGTGACGCGGTGACTCATGCGAACTCGCGACATTCTGGACAGGCCAAAAAAACATTTAAAACCATTTTCACAAAAAAATTGCAGATATATTTTTATTTTCACTGACAAAAAACAGTGACCCGGTCATGCCGAACTAGCGACATTCTGGACAGGCCTAAAAAAACATTTTAAAACCATTTTCACAAAAAAATTGCAGATATTTTTTTCATAAAAACAGTGACTCCGGTCATGCCGAACTAGCGACATTCTGGACAGGCCTAAAAAACATTTTAGAACCATTTTCACAAAAATTGCAGATATTTTTTTCATTTTCCGACACAAAACAGTGACCCCGGTCATGCGAACTATCGACATTCTGGACAGGCCTAAAAAAACATTTTATAACCATTTTCACAAAAAATTGCAGATATTTTTTCATTTTCATGACACAAAACGTGACATGCCGAACAGTGACCCGGTCATGCCGAATAACGACATTCTGGAAGGCCTAAAAAACATTTTAAAACTATTTTCACAAAAATTGCAGATTTCTATTTTGTCACCAAAAACAATGACTCGATCATGCCGAACTACCGACATTTTGGACAGGCCTAAAAAAAGCATTTTAGAACAATTTTTCACAAAAATAGCTCAGATTTTTTTTCATTTTGACACAAAAACAGTGGCCCGGTCATGCCGAACTATCGACATTCTGGACAGGCCTAAAAAAACATTTTATAACCATTTTACAAAAAAATTGCAGATATTTTTTTCATTTTCGCAAAAAATAGTGACCCCGGTCATGCCGAACTAGCGACATTCTGGACAGGCCTAAAAAACATTTTAAAACCATTTTCACAAAAAATTGCAGATTTCTATTTTTGTCACCAAAAACAATGACTCGATCATGCCCGAACTAGCGACATTTTGGACAGGCCTAAAAAAAACATTTTAGAACAATTTTCTCAAAAATAGCTCAGATTTCTTTTTCATTTTTGACACAAAACAGTGACCCCGGTCATGAGAACTATCGACATTCTGGACAGGCCTAAAAAACATTTTATAACCATTTCTCACAAAAAACTGCAGATATTTTTCCATTTTTTCGACACAAAAACAGTGACCCCGGTCATGCCGAACTAGCGACATTCTGGACAGGCCTAAAAAAACATTTTAAAACTATTTTCACAAAAATTGCAGATTTCTATTTTGTCACCAAAACAATGACTCCGATCATGCCGGAACTAGCGACATTTTGGACAGGCCTAAAAAAACATTTTAGAACCATTTTCACAAAAAAATTGCAGATTTTTTTTCATTTTCGTAACACAAAAACAGTGACCCCGGTCCTGCCGAACTATCGACATTCTGGACAGGCCTAAAAAACATTTTAAAACCATTTTCACAAAAATTGCAGATTTTTTTTTCATTTTACGACACAAAAACAGTGACCCGGTCATGCCGAACTAAGCGACATTCTGGACAGGCCTAAAAACATTTTATAACCATTTTCACAAAAAATTGCAGATATTTTTTTCATTTTCACACACAAAAACAGTGACCCCGGTCATGCGAACTAGCGACATTCTGGACAGGCCTAAAAACATTTTAAAACTATTTTCACAAAAAATTACAGATTTTTTTTTTGTCACCAAAACAATGACCGGTCATGCAAACTACGACATTCTGGACAGGCCTAAAAGAACATTTTTAAACAAAAATACAGATTTTTTTCCCATTTTGACACAAAAACAGTGACTCAAATGAACTAGCGACATTCTGGACAGGCCTAAAAACATTTTAAAACTATTTTCACAAAAAATGCAGATTTTTATTTTTGTCACCAAAAACAATGACCCGATCATGCGAACTAGGGACATTCTGGACAGGCCTAAAAAACATTTAGAACAATTTTCACAAAAAATAGCTCAGATTTTTTTTTTGACACAAAAACAGTGACCCGGTCATGCGAACTACCCGACATTCTGGACAGGCCTAAAAAACATTTATAACCATTTTCACAAAAAATTGCAGATATTTTTTTCATTTTCACGACACAAAAACAGTGACCCCCGGTCATGCCAGAACTATCGACATTCTGGACAGGCCTAAAAAAACATTTTATAACCATTTTCACAAAAAATTGCAGATATTTATTTTTATTTTTTGACACAAAACAGTGACTCGGTCATGCCGAACTAGCGACATTCTGGACAGGCCTAAAAAAACATTTTAAAACCATTTTCACAAATAATTGCAGATTTCTACTTTCGACACAAAAACTGATGATCATGCGAACTAGCGACATTCTGGAAGGTAAAAAATTTTTATAACCATTTTCACAAAAATTGCAGATTTTATTTTCACGACACAAAAACAGTGACCCGGTCATGCCAAACTAGCGACATTCTGGACAGGCCTAAAAAAATTTTAAAACTATTTTCTACATCAATAATTGCAGATTTCTATTTTTGTCACCAAAACAGTGACTCGGTGTCGAACTAGCGACATTCTGGACAGGCCTAAAAAAACATTTTAAAACCATTTTCACAAAAAATTGCTCAGTATTTTTTTCATTTTCGCGACACAAAAACAGTGACCCGGTCATGCCGAATCTCTAGCGACATTCTGGACAGGCTATATAAAAACATTTTATAACCATTTCTCACAAAAAATTGCAGGTATTTTTTTCATTTTCACGACACAAAACAGTGACCCGGCCGCGAACTAGCGACATTCTGGACAGGCCTTAAAAAATTTAAAACTATTTTCACAAAAAATTGCAGATTTCTATTTTGTCACCAAAAACAATGACTCCGACTCATGCGAACTAGCGACATTTTGGACAGGCCTAAAAAAACATTTTAGAACAATTTTCACAAAAAAGCTCAGGATTTTTTCTTCATTTTTTGACACAAAAACGGTCAAAAACCGAATGCGAACTAGCGACATTCTGGACAGGCCTAAAAACATTTCAAAACTATTTTACACAAAATTGCAGATTTCTATTTTGTCACCAAAAACAATGACTCCGATCACAACTAGCGACATTTTGGACAGGCGTAAAAAATATTTTGAACAAATTCAAAATAAGTTCAGATTTTTTTTTTTTTCTCATTTTCGTGACAAAAACAGTGACCGGTCATGCCCGAACTATCGACATTCTGGACAGGCCTAAAAAAAACATTATAAAATTGCAGATTTCTTTTTTTGTCATTCCAAAAACAATGACCTCGGTCATGCAGAACTATCGACATTCTGGACAGGCCTAAAAAACATTTTAAACCTATTCTCACAAAAAATTGCAGATATTTTTTTTATTTTCACTGACACAAAAACAGTGAACTAATGATAGGCTAAAAACTTTTAAAACTATTTTCACAAAAACAATTTGTCACAAAAAATGACCTGATCATGCCGAACTAGCGACATTTCTGGACAGGCCTAAAAAACCATTTTAAAACAATTTTCACAAAATGAGATTCTATTTTTTTTGACACAAAAAGTGACCCGGTCATGCCGAACTACTCGCATTCTGACAGGCCTAAAAAAAACATTTTTATACATTTTCACAAAAATTGCAGAATATTTTTTCATTTTTTGACTCCGAAAAAAATTTACCCCGGATGCGGAACTAGCGACATTCTGGACAGGCCTAAAACATTTTAAACTTGTTAGGCTAGGGCAGCATTGACACGGCTGGATAAAAACATACCTGATTTAATCTGGTTACCACTCCCTACCAGTAAATTCAGAATATGCATATACTTATTACATATGATAGAAAACACCCTAAATTTTCTAATCATGTTTGAATGGTGTCTGTGAGTATAACAGAACTCAAATGGCAGGTAAACCTGAGAGATTCCTTTACAGGAAGTGCCAACTGACCATTTGTTGAACTTCCTTTTCCATCTCTATCATTTACTAAGGATCTTGCCTAACGTGACACTTAATCGCCTTCCATAGGCTCTCAGAGCCCGGGAAAAACAGAATGTGTATTCAGCCCCAGGCTGAAACACATTATCGCCTTTCTCAAGTGGCCCATCAAAGACACTAGCTTATGCGTGACCCCGACCGCCCGCTTTGGGATTTTTTTTCTCTGTTTGCCGAAGGAGATTTCCTGTCGAATATTATCGCTTTCTACGAAAAATGACGAAAAATTGATTTTAAACAGTGCTGACATGCTTCGACGTATCGTAATGGAATACTTTGAATTTTATTGTCAGGAATTGTGCCAAGCGCGTGACACTTCTTTACTATTTCGATAGTGTTGGAACGCATTTAACAAAACCCGATCCGGATATACAGGATTATTTTGGACCAAACCAACATTTGTTATTGAAGTAGTGTCTGGGTGTGTATTTGACGAAGACAACAAAAGGTAATGACATTTTTATAGTAAATATGATTATGGTGAGTGCTAAACTTGCCGGGTGTCTAAATAGCGAGCCCGGGTGATGCCTGGGCTATGTACTTAGAATATTGCAAATGTGCTTTCACCAAAAAGCTATTTTGTAAATCGACATATCGGCATAGAGGAGGTCTTGTATCTATAATTCTTAAATAATTGTTATGCTTTTGTGAACGTTTATCGTGAGTAATTTAGTAAAATGTTAGCTAATCTCCTGAAGTTTGCTAGTTCTGAACGCTACATGCTAATGTAAAAAGCTGGTTGATATAAATATGAACTTGATTGAACAAAACATGTACAAAGAAATATAATGTTAGGTGGCATCTGATGAAGATCATCAAAGGTGAGTGCTGCATTTAGCTGTTTCTGGGTTTTGGGTGACATTATATGCTGGGGTAAAAATGGGTGTTGAGTATTTCTGGCTTGGTACTCTGGCTGACATAATCAAATGTTTTGCTTTCGCTGTAAAGCCTTTGAAATCGACAGTGTGGTTAGATTAACGAGAGTCTTATCGTTTTAAATGGCTGTAAAATAGTATATGTTTGAGAAATTGAAGTAATAGGAATTTTTAAGGTTTGAAAATCGCGCCACAGGATAGGTGGCTGTTACGTAGGTGGGACGAATTGTCCACTTCTAGCCTAGAGGTTAAAACTATTTTCACAAAAAATGAGATTTTATTTTGTCACCAAAAACAATGACTCCGATCATGCGAACTAGCGAATTTTGGACAGGGCCAAAAACATTTTAGAACAATTTTCACAAAATAGCTCAGATTTTTTTTTATTTTTGACACAAAAACAGTGACCCTGGTCATGCCGAACTATCACATTCTGGACAGGCCTAAAAACATTTTATAAACTATTTTCACAAAAATTGCAGATATTTTTTTATTTTATAAATAATAAAATGAGGTATGCCGAATTGGTTTTACATTCTGGACAGGCCTAAAAGTATTTTAAAACTATTTTCACAAAAAATTGCAGATTTTCATTTTTGTCACCAAAACAATGACTCCGATCATGCCATTCTAACTAGCGACATTTTGGACAGGGTAAAAACATTTTAGGAACAATTTTCACAAAAATAGGGGCTCAGATTTTTTTTATTTTGACACAAAAATAGTGATTCTGGTCAGCGCCGAACCACGAATTCTGACAGGCCTAAAAATATTTATAACCATTTTCACAAAAATTGAGATATTTTTTCATTTTCACGACACAAAATAGTGTGACCCGGTCATGCCGAACTCATACATTCTGACAGGCTCAAAAACATTTTATAACCATTTTCACAAAAATATGCAGATATTTTTTTCATTTTCACGACACAAAAATAGTGACCCGGTCATGCCGAACTAGCTACATTCTGGGACAGGCCTAAAAACATTTTAAGAACCATTTTCACAAAAAACTAGATTTTATTTTTTTTTATTTTTTGACACAAAACTAGTGACCCGATGCCGAACTAGACATTCTGGACAGGCCTAAAAACATTTTATAACATTTAACAAAAATTGCAGTTATATTTTTTTTTGTCACGACAAAAAAAATGACGATAATGCCAATAAATTTTTGAAGGTTAAAAAATTTTAATAATATTTTACAAAAAAGATTTTTTTTATTTTTGTGACATAAAAACAGTGACCCATGCAACAGAATTGACAGGCTTAAAAACATTTTATAAACATTTCACAAAAAAATTGCAGAATATTTTTTCATTTTCACGACACAAAAACAGTGAGAAATTCGAATTGACATTTGGACAGGCCTAAAAACATTTTATAACCATTTTAACAAAAATTTAGATATTTATTATTTTACGAACTAAAAAAATTGATCAGTCATGCCGAACTAGCGACATTTGGAACAGGCCTAAAAAGAATTTTAGAACAATTTTCACAAAAATAAAGATTTTTTTTATTTTTGACACAAAAACAGTGACGGTCATGCCGAACTATAGCATGGACAGCTAAAAATTTTATAACCATTTCAAAAAAAAAACAACACAAAAGAAATGAAGGAAAAAATTAAAACAAAAAGCGATCATGCCGAACTAGGATATTTCTGGAAAACATAGAAATTTTATTATTTTCACAAAAAAACAGATTTACGAACAAAAAACAGTGAGTATGCCGTTAATATCGACATTCTGGACAGGCCTTAAAAAATTATTAAATTTTCACAAAAATTGCAGATATTATTTTTAATTAAAAAAAGACAAAACTAGCGAATTGGAAGCTAAAAAAACATTTTTAAAATTTCAAAAAATAATTTTTTTATTTTTGAACAAAAAAAGTGAATAAAACTAAGACATTTGGACACAAAAAAAATTTTTAAAACTATTTTTTTTACAAAAAATTGCAGATATTTTTTATTTTAACAAAAATAAAGTGACCGGTCATGCCGAACTAGCGACATTTTTGGACAGGCTAAAAATTTTATATTTTTTTGAAAAAAAATAATTTTTTTTATTTTATAAAAAATAGCAGAAATATAATTTGGAAGGCCCAAAAAACATTTTTAGAAAATAAAAAATGAGATATTTTTTTCTTATTTTTTGACACAAAAACAGTGACTTCCGTAGCGAACTAGCGACATTCTGGACAGGCCTAAAAACATTTTATAACTATTTTCACAAAAAGCAGATAATTTTGTACCAAAAAAATTACTCGATATGCCGAACTAAATTGGAAAAAAAAATATTTTAGAACAATTTTACAAAAATATTGATTTTTTTTATTTTTTGAACACAAAAAAGTGAGGTATGCCGAACTAATTCTGGACAGGGCCTAAAAAAATATTTTATAACCATTTTTCAAAAAAATTGCAGATATTTTAGTTATTTTGACACAAAAAAACAGTGACCGGTCATAGCCGAACTAGCGTACATTCTGGACAGGCCCTAAAAAAACATTTTAAAATATTTTCACAAAATAGCGAATTTTAATTTCTATTTTTGTCACCAAAAAATGACTCGATCATGCCGAAACCACGAATTGGACAGGCAAAAATATATTTTAGAACAATTTTCACAAAAAAAGTAGATTTTTCTTTTTTATTTTTTTGACACAAAAAAACAGGAATGAGAATATCGATATTTGGACAGGCCTAAAAATTTATAAAATTTCACAAAAAAATGCAGATATTTTTTATTTTCACGACACAAAAATACCGTGAGAATAGACATTCTGGACAGTAAAACATTTTTTAAAATATTTTACAAAATGAGATCTGTGTACAAAAAACAAAATATGCAAAAATTTTGGACAGAAAAAACTTAGAACAATTTTACAAAAAATAGTCAGATTTTTTTTTTTTGACACAAAAAAACAGTGAGTATGCCGAACATGACATCTGGAAACCAAAAAATAAAATTACAAAAAAATAGATATTTTTATTTTACAACACAAAAAACAGTACCCGGTATGACGAATAACATTCTGGCAGAGCCTAAAAATTTAAAATCACAAAAAAATAAGTATTTTTGTACAAAAAAGACGATATGGAACTAGGACATTTTGGACAGGCTAAAAAATTTTCTTAGAACAATTTCACAAAAAAGTAGATTTTATTTTATTTTTTTGACACAAAAACAGGACGGTATGCCGAATATCGACATTCTGGACAGGCTAAAAACATTTTATAACCATTTTCACAAAAAATGCAGATATTTTTATTTTCAGACACAAAAATAAGTGACGCTAACTAAATATTCTGGACAGGCCTAAAAACATTTTAAAACTATTTTTTCAAAAAATTGCAGATTTCTATTTTTGTCACCAAAAATGATCCGATCATGCCAAACTAGCGACATTTTTGGACAGGCTAAAAAATTAAAACAAAAAAAAACTCAGATTCTTATTTTTTGAACAAAAAAAATGCAGAACATAACTGACAGGCTAAAAAAAATTTTATAACATTTACAAAAAAATGAGAATTTATTTTTGAACAAAAATAGAGAGAACCATCAATCTGGACAGCCCAAAAAACATTTTAAATATTTTACAAAATTGCAGATATTATTTTTGTCACCAAAAAAATGATGACTCATGCCGAACTACGCATATTTTTGGACAGGGCAAAAAACATTAGAACAATTTTCACAAAAAAATACTCAGATTTTTTTTTTGACACAAAAAATGACCGGGTCATGCGAACACTTCGACATTCTGGACAGGCCTAAAAACATTTTAAAATTTCACAAAAAAATTGCAGATATTTATTTCACGACAAAAAAAAGTATGGAATAGAATTGGACAGGCAAAAAACATTTATAAATTTTACAAAAAATGCAGATATTTTTTTTATTTTCACACACAAAAATAGTGACCCGTAAGCTCTAACTAGATACTCTGGACAGGCCTATAAAAACATTTTAAAACCATTTTACAAAAAAATTCAGAATTATTCGAACAAAAACAGAATGCGAAATCGATATCTGGACAGGCCTAAAAACATTTAAAAAAAAAAATTTTACAAAAACAGAGATGCCGAATAAATTGGACAGGCAAAAAAACATTATAAAACATCACAACAGATATTTGTCAAAAAAATGATATCGGAACTACGAATTGGAAGGTAAAAAAAATTTTAGAACAATTTCACAAAAAAATAGAGATTTTTTCATTTTTTACACAAAAACAGTGAGCATGCCGAAACTAGCGAATTCTGGACAGGCCAAAAAAATTTATAACATTTTAAAAAAATGAGAATAATTTTTGACACAAAAAATGACCCGGTATGAATAGCGACATTCTGGACAGGCCTAAAAAAATTTAAAAATCACAAAAAAATTGCAGATTTATTTTGTCACACAAAAACAGACACAGAATAGCGACATTTGGACAGGCTAAAAAAACATTTTATAACCATTTTCACAAAAAAATTGATATTTTTATTTTCACGACACAAAAAAAAGTGACCGCCAATAGCGACATTCGGAAGGTAAAAAAACATTTTAAAACTAATTTCACAAAAAATAGATTTTATTTTTTACAAAAAATGACCGATATGCCGAACAGCGACATTTGGACAGGCAAAAAAATATTTTAGAACAATTTCACAAAAATACAGATAAAAAAAATGACCCGGTCATGCCGAACATCGACATTCTGGACAGGCCTAAAAAAACATTTTATAACCATTTTCACAAAAACAGATATTTTTTATTTCACAACACAAAGAGTCATGCCGAACTAGGAAATTCTGGACAGGCCTAAAAAAAATTTTAGAACAATTACACAAAAATAGAGATTTTTATTTTGGACAAAAAAAAGATGAAATGACACTCTGGACAGGCAAAAACATTATAAACAATTTACAAAAAAATTAGATATATTTTATTTGACACAAAAAACAGGAGATGGAACTACGAAGGACAGCCTAAAAAAACATTTTAAAACAATTTTACAAAAATAAGATTTCTATTTTTGTCACAAAAAAAACCGATATGCGAATAGGACATTTGGACAGGCCTAAAAAAATTTTTAGAACCATTTACAAAAAATAATTTTTATTTTGAAAAAAAACAGATGCGAACTAGAATTTGGACAGGCCTAAAAAAATTTTATTAACATACAAAAAAGCAGATATTTTTTTTTGACACAAAAAAAAACAGTGACCCCGGTCATGCGAACTATCGAGATCTGGACAGGCTAAAAACATTTTAAAACTATTTTCAAAAAATTGCAGATGAAAAAAGACTCCGATACGAACTAGCGACATTTTGGACAGGAAAAAAACATTTTAGAACAATTTTCACAAAAAAATAGCTAGATTTTTTTTTTTGACACAAAAAGGAGGCAGGAACATCGACATTGGAAGGAAAAAATTTATAACATTTTCACAAAAAAATTGAAATTTTTATTTACGACACAAAAAAAGACATGCCGAACTAGCGACACTGGACAGGCTAAAAAAAATAAAACACAAAAATCAGATATTTATAAATTTTTTGACACAGAAAAACAGGACGCAACCGAACTAGGACATCCGGACAGGCCTAAAAAAACATTTTAAAAACAATTTTCACAAAAAATTGCAGACTTTTTATTTTTGTCACCAAAAACAATGACCGATAGCAAACCAGACATTTTGGACAGGGCAAAAAAATTTTTAGAAAATTTTCACAAAAAAATAGATTTTTATTTTTTATTTTTTTGACACAAAAAAACAGACCGGTATGCCGAACTATGACATTCTGGACAGGCCTAAAAAACATTTTAAAATCACAAAAAAATGCAGATATTTTTATTTTCACGACACAAAAAAGACCCGAACTAGCGAATTCTGGACAGGAAAAAACATTTTAAAAATTTCACAAAAAATTGCAGATTTTCTATTTTTTTGTCACAAAAAAATGACTCCGATATGCCGAATAGCACATTTTGGACAGGCCTAAAAAACATTTTAGAACAATTTTCACAAAAATAGCTAGATTTTTTTTTCTTTTTTTGACACAAAAAAACATGACCGTATGAAATCGATATTCTGACAGGCCCAAAAAACATTTTTATAACCATTTTCACAAAAATTGCAGAATTTTTTATTTTTCAAAAAAAAAAAACAGACGAGCCGAACTAGCGAATTCTGGACAGGCTAAAAAAAATTTTAAAACATTTTCACAAAAAAATAGAGATTCTATTTTTACAAAAAGAAGACTCCGATCATGCCGAACTAGAATTTTGGACAGGCCTAAAAAACATTTTAGAACCAATTTTCACAAAAAACAGATTATTTTATTTTTTGGACACAAAAAAACAGTGACCCCGGTCATGCCGAACTATGACATTCTGGACAGGCCTAAAAAACATTTTATAACATTTACAAAAAAATTGCAGATATTTTTTATTTTACCACAAAAAACAGTGACCTCATGACCGAACAGCGACATTCTGGACAGGCCTAAAAAACATTTTAAAATATTTTCACAAAAAATTGCAGATTTTATTTTGTCACCAAAAATGACTCCGATCATGCCGAACTAGCGACATTTTGGACAGGGCCTAAAAACATTTTAGAACAATTTTCACAAAAAAATAGCTCAGATTTTTTTCATTTTTTGACACAAAAACAGTGACCGGTATGCCGAACTATCGACATTCTGGACAGGCCTAAAAAAACATTTTATAACCATTTTACAAAAAAATTGCAGATATTTTATTTTGTCACAAAAAGGAATGCGAATAACGACAGGAAAAAATAAAATTTTCACAAAAAAATTCAGATATTTTTATTCAGACACAAAAAAAAGTGACCCGGCATGCCGAACTAGCGACATTAGGACAGGCCAAAAAAAATTTTTTAAACAATTTACAAAAAAATTGAGATAATTATATTTTGACACAAAAAACAGTGACCCCGCATACCGAACTAGCGACATTCTGGACAGGCCTAAAAAAAATAAAAAATTACAAAAAAATTGCAGATTTTGTCACCAAAAAAGACCAATGCCAAACCAGCAATTTGGACAGGGCAAAAAATTTTTTTGAACAATTTTCACAAAAATAGCTCAGATTTTTTTTTTTTTGACACAAAAACAGGACCCCGGAAGAACTAGACATTCTGGACAGGCCAAAAAAACATTTATAACATTCTCACAAAAAAATGCAGATATTTTTTTTATTTTCACGACACAAAAAATGACGCGAACTAGCACATTCTGGACAGGCCTAAAAACATTTAAAACTATTTTTACACAAAAATTGCAGATTTCTATTTTTGTCACCAAAAAAACAATGACCGATCATGCCGAACTAGCGACATTTTGGACAGGCTAAAAAAAATTTAGAACAATTTTCACAAAAAAATAGATCAGATTTTTTTTCATATTTTTGACACAAAAAACAGGACCCGGTATGGAACTATCACATTCTGGACAGGCTAAAAAAAAATAACATTTTCACAAAAAAATTGGGGATATTTTTTTCATTTTCCAAAAACAAAAACAGTGACCCGGTCATGCCGAAACGACATTGGACAGGCTAAAAAACATTTTAAAACTATTTCACAAAAAAATAATTTATTTTTGTCACCAAAAACAATGACTCCGATCATGCGAATAGACATGGAAGGTAAAAAAAATTTTAGAACATCACAAAAAAGTCAGATTTTTATTTTTCCTTTTTTTTTTTTGACACAAAAAAACAGTGACCCGTATGCCGAACCATCGACATTCGGACAGGCCAAAAAAACATTTTATAACCATTTTAAAAAGCAGATATTTTTTATTTACAACACAAAAAAGGACCGCAGCGAACTAGCGACATTCGGACAGGCCAAAAAACATTTAAAACATTTTCACAAAAAAATGCAGATTCTATTTTTTGTCACCAAAACAAGACTCCGATCATGACGAATAGGACATTACAGGGCTAAAAAAACATTTTAGAACAATTTTACAAAAACAGATATTTTTTCATTTTTTTGACACACAAAAACAGTGACCCCGGTCATGCCGAACTATGACATTCTGGACAGGCCTAAAAAACATTTTAAAACCATTTTCACAAAAATTGCAGATATTTTTTTCATTTTCACGACACAAAAAAACAGTGACCCCGGCCATGCCGAACTAGGGACATTCTGGACAGGCTAAAAAAACATTTATAACCATTTTACAAAAAAATTGCAGATATTTATTTTACGACACAAAAAAACAGTGACCCGGTCATGACGAACTAGCGACATTTTGGACAGGCCTAAAAAAACATTTTAGAACAATTTTACAAAAAATAGCTCAGATTTTTTTCATTTTTTGACACAAAAAAACAGTGACCGGTCATGCGAACAGATATCGACAGGCCTAAAAAAACATTTTATAACATTTCACAAAAAAATTGCAGATATTATTTTTGTCAAAAAAACAATGACCGACAGCGAAAGAATTTGGACAGGCCTAAAAAAATTTTAGAAAATTACAAAAAATAGCCAGATTTTTCTTTGACACAAAAACAGACCGGTCATGACGAACTATCGATATTCTGGACAGGCCATAAAAACATTTTATAACCATTTTCACAAAAAATTTGCAGATATTTTTTTATTTTTCACGACACAAAAACAGAACCCGGTATGCCGAACTAGCGACATTGACAGAAAAAAAAAACAAAAAAAGACTATCATGCCGAACAGCGACATTTTGGACAGGGTAAAAAAACATTTTAGAACCATTTTCACAAAAAAATCAGATATTTTTTATTTTTACACAAAAAACAGAACCCGGTCATGCGAACTAGGAATTCTGACAGCAAAAAATTTTAAAAAAAAAAAATTGCAGATTTCTATTTTTGTAAAAAAACAAGATCCGATATGCCGAATAGACATTTTGGACAGGGCTAAAAAACATTTTAGAACAATTTTCACAAAAATACAGATTATTTTTTGACACAAAAACATGAGGATGCCGAACTATCGACATTCTGGACAGGCTAAATTTTATAACCATTTTCACAAAAAAATTGCAGATATTTTTTTTATTTCGACACAAAAACAGTGACCCCGGTCATGCCGAACAGCGACATTCTGGACAGGGCTAAAAAAACATTTTATAACCATTTTCACAAAAAAATTGCAGAATTTTTTTTCGTCACAAAAAAACAGTGACCCCGAATCATGCCGAACTAGCGACATTGGACAGGCCTAAAAAAACATTTTAGAACAATTTTCACAAAAAAATAGTCAGATTTTTTTTTTCATTTTTTGACACAAAAACAGTGACCCCGGTCATGCGAACTATCGACATTCTGGACAGGCCTAAAAAAACATTTTATAACCATTTTCACAAAAAATTGCAGATATCTATTGTACCAAAAAAACAGACCCATCAGCGAACTAGCGACATTTTGGACAGGCTAAAAAAACATTTTAGAACAATTTTCACAAAAAATAGCTCAGATTTTTTTTTTCATTTTTTGACACAAAAAAAGTGACCCGGTCATGCCGAACTAGCGAATTCTGGACAGGCCTAAAAAAACATTTTAGAACCATTTTCACAAAAAAATTCAGATATTTTTTTCATTCGACACAAAAAAACAGTGACCCCGGTATGCCGAACTAGCGACATTCTGGACAGGCCTAAAAAAAATTTTTTAACATTTTCACAAAAATTGCAGATATTTAATTTACACAAAAAAACAGGACCCCGGCAGCCGAACTAGACATTCTGGACAGGCCTAAAAAAACATTTAAAATATTACAAAAAAATTGCAGATTTCATTTTTGTACCAAAAACAATGACCCCGATATGCGAATAGCGACATTTTGGACAGGGCTAAAAACATTTTAGAACAATTCTCACAAAAATAGTCAGATTTTTTTTTCATTTTTTTGACACAAAAAAACAGTGACCCCGGTCATGCCGAACTATCGACATTCTGGACAGGCCTAAAAAAACATTTTATAACCATTTTCACAAAAAAATTGCAGATATTTTTTCATTTTCACGACACAAAAAAACAGTGACCCCGGTCATGCCGAACTAGCGACATTCTGGACAGGCCTAAAAACATTTTAAAACTATTTTCACAAAAATTGAAGATTTCTATTTTTGTCACCAAAAACAATGACCCGATCATGCCAAACAACACATTTTGGACAGGGCTAAAAAAAACATTTTAGAACAATTTTCAAAAAATAGCTCAGATTTTTTTTGACACAAAAACAGTGACCCCGGTCATGCCGAACTAGCGACATTCTGACAGGCCAAAAAACATTTTATAACCATTTTACAAAAAATTGCAGATATTTTTTTTTTTTTCACAAAAAACATGAGGAACTAGCGACATTTGGACAGGCCTAAAAAATTTTAAAACTATTTTCACAAAAAAATTCAGATTTCTATTTTTGTCACCAAAAAACAATGACTGACATGCGAATAGCGACATTTTGGACAGGCATAAAAACATTTTAGAACAATTTTCACAAAAATAGCTCAGATTTTTTTCTATTTTTTGACACAAAAACAGTGACCCCGGGTCAAGTGCCGAACTAGCGACACTCTGGACAGGCCTAAAAACATTTTATAAATTTTACAAAAAAATGCAGATATTTTTTTTCATTTTCACGACACAAAAAACAGTGAAACTAGAATTCTGGACAGGCCAAAAAAATTTAAAAATTTCACATAAAAATTGAGATAAATTTTTGTCACCAAAAACAATGACGATATGCCGAACTAGCGACATTTGACAGGCAAAAAAAATTTTAGAACAATTTTCACAAAAATAGATTTTTTTTTATTTTTTGACACTAAAAAAGAACATGCGAACTATCGAATTCTGGACAGGCCTAAAAAATTTATAACATTTTACAAAAAATATTTTTTTATTTTGGACACAAAAAACAGTGACCCGGTATGCCGAACTAGGATATTCTGGAAAGGCTAAAAAAATTTTAAAAACATTTCAAAAAAAATTGAGATTATTAAAAAATTCTGACAGGAGAAATTTAAAACAAAAACAGATTTTTATTTTTGAGACAAAAAACAGTGACACATCATGCGAACTAGCGAATTTTGGACAGGGTTTAAAAAACATTTTATAACCATTTTCACAAAAAATTGAGATATATTTTATTTTTTAACACAAAAAAGACCCATGCCGAAACTAGCGACACCCGGACAGGCTAAAAAACATTTTAAAACTATTTACAAAAAAATTGGGATTTTATTTGTCACCAAAAAAAAATGACTCATCACGCCGAACTACGAATTTTTGGACAGGCCTAAAAAAAATTTAGAACAATTTTCACAAAAATAGCTAGATATTTTATTTTTTGACACACACACACACACACACACACACACACACACACACCGACAACACACACACACACACCGACAACACACACACACACCGACAAACACACACACACACCGACAACAACACACACACACACACCAACAACACACACACACACACCGACAACACACACACACACAACACACACACACACACACCGACAAAACACACACACACACCGACAACACACACACACACACCGACAACACACACACACACACGACAACACACACACACAAACACACACACACACAACAAACACACACACACAGACAACACACACACACACACACCGACAACACACACACACACACACACCGACAACACACACACACACACACCGACAACACACACACACACCGACAACACACACACACACACACACCAACAAACACACACACACACACACGACAACACACACACACAGACAAAACACACACACACACACCGACAACACACAACACACACACCGACAACACACACACACACACAACACACACACACACACACACACACACACACACACCGACAAACACACACACACACACCGACAAACACACACACACACACCGACAACACACACACACACACCGACACACACACACACACACCGAAACACACAAACACACACACACACAGACAACACACACACACCGACAACACACACACACACACCGACAACACACACACACACAACAACACACACACACACCGAAAACACACACACACACCGACAACACACACACACACACACGACAACACACACACACACACACGACAACACACACACACACACACACACACACACACCGACAAAACACACACACACACACACCGACAAACACACACACACACCGACAACACACACACACACACCGACAAACACACACACACACACCGACAACACACACACACACACACACACACACACACACACACACACCGACAACACACACACACACACCGACAACACACACACACCACAACACACACACACACACGACAACACACACACACACACACCGACAACACACACACACAACGACAACACACACACACAACACAACACACACACACACCGACAACACACACACACACAAACACACACACACACACAAAACACACACACCGACAAACACACACACACACACACACCGACAAACACACAACAACGACAACACACACACACACACAACACACACACACACAACAACAACACACACACACCGACAACACACACACACACACCGACAAAACACACACACACCGACAACACACACACAACGACAACACACACACACACACACACCAACAAACACACACACACACCGACAACACACACACACACAACACACACACACACCGACAAACACACACACACCGACAACACACACACACACACAACACACACACACACACACAACGAAAACACACACACCGACAAAACACACACACACACACACGACAAACACACACACACACACCGACAACACACACACACACACACACACACACACGACAACACACACACACACACCGACAACACACACACACACACACACACAACACACACACACACACACACCGACAACACACACACACGCAACACACAACACACACACACACACCGACAAACACACACACACACACCGACAAACACACACACACACGACAACACACACACAACACGAAACACACACACACGACAACACACACACACACACACCGACAACACACACACACACACACCGACAACACACACACACACACCGACAAACACACACACACACACACACCACACACACACACACCGACAACACACAAACACACACACACCGACAACACACACACACCGACAACACACACACACACACCGACAACACACACACACACACACCGACAAACACACACACACACACCGACAACACACACACACAACGACAACACACACACACACACGACAACACACACACACACACACACCGACAACACACACACACACAAAACACACACACACAGACAACACACACACACACACACCGACAACACACACACACACAGACAAAACACACACACACACACGACAACACACACACACACACCGACAAACACACACACACACACCGACAACACACACACACGACAACACACACACACACACCGACAACACACACACACACACACACCGACACAACACACACACACACGACAAACACACACACACACACCGACAAACACACACACACACCGACAACACACACACACACACCGACAACACACACACACACACACGACAAACACACACACACACCGACAACACAACACACACACGACAACACACACACACACACACCGACACAACACACACACGACAACACACACACACACACACGACAACACACACACACACACCGACAACACACACACACACACACCGACAACACACACACACACACACAACACACACACACACACCGACAACACACACACACACACACACACAACAAACACACACACACGACAACACACACACACAGAAACACACACACACACCGAAAACACAACACACACACCGACAACACACACACACACACACACACACACACACACACACACACACACCGACAAACACACACACACACAAAACACACACACACCGACAACACACACACACAGACAACACACACACACACACACGACAACACACACACACACCGACAACACACACACACACACACACACACACACACACACACACACACACACACGACACACACACACACACACACACCGACAAACACACACACACACACGACAACACACACACACACCGAAACACACACACACACACGACAACACACACACACACACACACACGACAACACACACACACACGACAAACACACACACACACACCGACAAACACACACACACACACACAAACACACACACACCGCAACACACACACACCGACAACACACACACACACACCGACAAACACACACACACACCGACAACACACACACACACACACACACACACACACACACACGACAACACACACACACGACAAACACACACACACACACACACACACACACACACAAACACACACACACGACAAAACACACACACACACACGACAAACACACACACACACCGACAACACACACACACACACACACACACACACACACACACACACACCGACAACACACACACACACACCGACAACACACACACACACACACACACACACACACACACACACACACACACACACACACACACACACACACACACACACACACACACACACACACACACACACACACACACACCGACAAACACACACACACACACCGACACACACACACACACACACCGACAACACACACACACACACGACCACACACACACACACACCGACAACACACACACACACACACACACACACACACACACACCGACAACACACACACACACACACCGACAAACACACACACACACACCGACAAACACACACACACGACAAACACACACACACACACCGACAACACACACACACACACAAACACACACACACACGACAACACACACACACACACAACAAACACACACACACACACACACACCGACAACACACACACACACACCGACAACACACACACACACACCGACAAACACACACACACACACCGACAACACACACACACACACACACACACACACACACGACAACACACACACACACACACACACACACACACACACACACACACACACACACACACACACACACACACACACACACACACACACACACAAACACACACACACACCGACAAAACACACACACACACACCGACAAACACACACACACACCGACAACACACACACACACACCGACAACACACACACACACACAACAACACACACACACGACAAACACACACACACACACACCGACAAACACACACACACACCGACAACACACACACACACACACAAACAACACACACACACACACACACACACACAACAAACACACACACACACACAACACACACACACACGACAACACACACACACACACCGACAACACACACACACACCGACAACACACACACACACACACACCGACAACACACACACACACCGACAACACACACACACACGACAACACACACACACACACGACAAACACACACACACACACCGACAAACACACACACACACACCGACAACACACACACAACACACACACACCGACAACACACACACACACACACCGACAACACACACACACACCGACAACACACACACACAGACAACACACACACACACACACACACACACACACACACACACACCGACAAACACACACACACACACAACAAACACACACACACACACACACCGACAAACACACACACACGACAACACACACACACACACACGACAACACACACACACCGACAACACACACACACAGACAAACACACACACACACACACCGACAAAACACACACACACACGACAACACACACACACACACACACACACACACACACACACACACACCGACAAACACACACACACACCGACAAACACACACACACCGACAACACACACACACACACACACACACACACACACACACACACACACCGACAACACACACACACACACACACACACACACACACACACACACACACACAACACACACACACACACACCGACAACACACACACACACACCGACAACACACACACACACACCGACAACACACACACACACACACAGACAACACACACACACACGACAAACACACACACACACACGACAACACACACACACACACACACACACACAGACAAACACACACACACACCGACAACACACACACACACACCAACAAACACACACACACACACCGACAACACACACACACACACACACACACACACACACACACACACACACACACACACACACACACACACACACACACACACACAACACACACACACACACACACACACACACACACACACACACCGACAACACACACACACACACCGACAACACACACACACACACCGACAACACACACAACACAACACACACACACACCGACACAACACACACACACACACACGACAAAACACACACACACACACCGACAACACACACACACACAACGACAACACACACACACACACGACAACACACACACACACACACACGACAACACACACACACACAACACACACACACACCGACAAACACACACACACACCGACAACACACACACACACACAACACACACACACACACAAGACAAACACACACACACACACACCGACAAAAACACACACACCGACAACACACACACACACACACACAACAACACACACACACACACACACCGACAACACACACACACACACACACACACACACACACACACCGACAAACACACACACACACACGACAACACACACACACACGACAACACACACACACACACACACACACACACACACCGACAAACACACACACACACACCGACAAACACACACACACACCGACAAACACACACACACACACACACACACACACCGACAACACACACACACACACCGACAAAACACACACACACGACAAACACACACACACACACACACACACACACACACACGACAACACACACACACCGACAACACACACACACACACACACCGACAACACACACACACACACCGACAACACACACACACACACGACAACACACACACACACACAGACAACACACACACACACAACAAACACACACACACACCGACAACACACACACACACACACACAACACACACACACACACACCGACAACACACACACACACACACACACAACACACACACACACACACACCGACAACACACACACACACACCGACAACACACACACACACACACACACACACACACACACACACACACACACACACACACACACACACCGACACAACACACACACACACACACCGACAAACACACACACACACCGACAACACACACACACACAACAAACACACACACACACACACGACAACACACACACACACGACAACACACACACACAGACAACACACACACACACACACACACACCGACAACACACACACACACACACACACACACACACACACACCGACAACACACACACACACGACAACACACACACACACAGACAACACACACACACACACCGACAAAACACAACACACACACACCGACAACACACACACACACACACACACACACACACACACACACACACACACACACACCGACAACACACACACACACACGACAAACACACACACACACCGACAACACACACACACACACCACAACACACACACACACACCGACAACACACACACACACACGACAACACACACACACACACACACACACACACACACCGACAACACACACACACACACACCGACAACACACACACACACCGACAACACACACACACACACCGACAACACACACACACACACAGACAACACACACACACACCGAAACACACACACACACACACACACACACACACACACACACACACACACCGACAACACACACACACACACACACACACACACACACACACACACACCGACAAACACACACACACACACCGACAACACACACACACACACACACACACACACACACACACACACACACACACACACACACACACACACACACACACACACACACACACACACACACACACACACACACACACACACACACACACACACACACACACACACACCGACAACACACACACACACACCGACAACACACACACACACACCGACAACACACACACACACACACCGACAACACACACACACACGCAACACACACACACACACGACAACACACACACACACACACAAACACACACACACACGACAACACACACACACACACCGACAACACACACACACACAACACACACACACACACACACACACACACACACACCGACAACACACACACACACACACACACACACACACACACACACACACCGACAACACACACACACACGACAACACACACACACACAACACACACACACACACACACACACACACACACACACCGACAACACACACACACACACACGACAACACACACACACACACGACAAACACACACACACCGACAACACACACACACACACACACACACACACACACACACACACACACACACACCGACAACACACACACACAAACCGACAACACACACACACACACACACACACACACACACACACACACACACACACACCGACAAACACACACACACACACCGACAAACACACACACACACACCGACAACACACACACACACACACACACACACACACACACACACACCGACAACACACACACACACACACACACACACACACACACCGACAAAACACACACACACACGACAACACACACACACACACACACACACACACACACAGACAACACACACACACACACCGAAACACACACACACACCGACAACACACACACACACACACCGACAAACACACACACACACGACAAACACACACACACACACACACACACACACACCACAAACACACACACACACACCGACAACACACACACACACCGACAACACACACACACACACGACAACACACACACACACACACACACACACACACACACACACACACCGACAAACACACACACACACACCGAACAACACACACACACACACACACCGACAACACACACACACACCGACAAAACACACACACACACCGACAACACACACACACACACACACACACAGACAAACACACACACACACACCGACAAACACACACACACACACACCGACAACACACACACACACACACACACACACACACACACACACACACACACACACAAACACACACACACACACCGACAACACACACACACACACACACACACACACACACACACACACACACACACACACACACACCGACAACACACACACACACACACACACACACACACACACACACACACCGACAACACACACACACACACACAAACACAACACACACACACACACACACACACCGACAAACACACACACACACACCGACAACACACACACACACACACACACACACACACACACACACACACCGACAACACACACACACACACACACACACACACACACAACACACACACACACACGACAACACACACACACACACCGACAAAACACACACACACACCGACAACACACACACACACACACACACACACACACACACACACACACACACACACACACACACACACACACACACACACACCGACAACACACACACACACACACACACACACACACACACACACACACACCGACAACACACACACACACACGACAACACACACACACACACACGACAACACACACACACAACGACAACACACACACACACACGACACACAACACACACACACGACAAACACACACACACACCGACAAACACACACACACACACACCGACAACACACACACACACACGACAACACACACACACACACACACACACACACACACACACGACAAACACACACACACGACAACACACACACACACCGACAACACACACACACACACACACACACACACACACACACACCCACAAACACACACACACACACCGACAAACACACACACACACGACAAAACACACACACACACACCGACAAAACACACACACACACGACAAACACACACACACACACCGACAAAACACACACACACACCGACAACACACACACACACACACACACACACACACACACACACACACACACACAGACAACACACACACACAGACAACACACACACACACACACCGACAAAACACACACACACACCGACAACACACACACACACACACACACACGACAAACACACACACACACCGACAACACACACACACACACAACGACAACACACACACACACACACACACCGACAACACACACACACACAACACACACACACACACACACACCGACAACACACACACACACACGACAACACACACACACACACGACAAACACACACACACACACCGACAAACACACACACACACACACACACACACCGACAAACAACACACACACACCGACAACACACACACACACACCGACAACACACACACACACACACACACACACACACACACACCGACAACACACACACACACACACACACACACACGACAACACACACACACACACACACACACACACACACACACCGACAACACACACACACACAACGACAACACACACACACACACACACACGACAACACACACACACGACAACACACACACACACACCGACAACACACACACACACACACACACACACACACACACACACACACACACACACAACACACACACACACACCGACACACACACACACACAACGACAACACAACACACACACACACACACACACACACACACACACACCGACAACACACACACACACACACACACACACACACACCGACAACACACACACACACACCGACAAACACACACACACACACACACACCGACAAACACACACACACACCGACAAACACACACACACACACCGACAACACACACACACACACCGACAACACACACACACACACACCGAAAACACACACACACACCGACAACACACACACACACCGACAACACACACACACACCGACAACACACACACACACACACACACAACACACACACACACACACCGACAAACACACACACACACACCGACAAACACACACACACACCGACAAACACACACACACACCGACAAACACACACACACACAGACAAACACACACACACCGACAACACACACACACACACGACAACACACACACACACACACACAACACACACACACACACGACAACACACACACACACAGACAACACACACACACACCGACAACACACACACACACACACAACGACACAACACACACACACACACACACCGACAACACACACACACACACCGACAACACACACACACACACAACACCGAAACACACACACACAGACACACACACACACACACACCGACAAAAACACACACACACCGACAACACACACACACACACACACACACACACACACACACACACACACCGACAAACAACACACACACGACAACACACACACACACACACACACGACACACAACACACACACACCGACAACACACACACACACACACACACACACACACACACACACAACAAAACACACACACACCGACAACAC